>NC_072732.1:10331799-10364984 GCF_026930045.1 Uloborus diversus
CACCATACATTATTTGTAAATATACAGGCAAACCAAAAGACCTTTAATTTTTCTATTACGGGCGAAGCCGTGCGGGTGCCACTAGTATAAAAAATAGAAATTGAAAAATCGAAAACTTCCCTATTGTTTATTCGGAACATTTTGTCTGACGATTTGGCAAATTGGAAAGATATTGAAGAACTGCGTGTTTTTTTTCCTCCATGTCAATTGTATCTTCTCATTAAATGCATGTACGTGTAAAATGATCGCATTTTATCACTCGGAGAAACTCGAAGTTGCATTCAGACAGTTGAGAATTTACCCCGTTTGCAGAGTTGAATCTAGATTACCCAATGTGACGCCGCCTGACAATCTTTATTTAGTTATCAACAAGTTGTTCACAAAAGTCCTAACGCTGCGTCGTCATAACGCTACGTGTCAATGACGTCTTCACAACGTCACAAAACGAGCGGGTAGCTGTCACAAACTAATAATTGGAGCGACGTCATAACGTTACGTGACAATGACGCCTTCACAACGTCAAAAGTTAAGCGGGTACTTGTCACGAACTAATAGTTGCAGCGACGTCATAACGTTACGTGACAATGACGCCTTCACAGCGTCACAAAATGAGCGGTAGCTGTCACAAACTAATAGTTGTCAGCGACGTCATAACGTTACGTGAACATCACGTCTTCACAACGTCACAAAATGAGCTATAGCTGTCACAAACTAATAGTTGCAGCGACGTCGCGGTGAAACTTCACATGAACAGATGCCACAAATGCAATGGCAGGCGTGACTCCCGATAGAAGTCACAGTTCTGTCACTTTGTGTCATGTGGACTACCATTAGTTTCAGTGACGTCACTGCAACTTTGCAATGGCAGGGAAAACGAAGGGATGAGCTACTTACGCCACTTTCACATTCCTCTGGGAATTCGATTCGTTTTGGCGGAGGGAGAGTCACGGTCACAGTCACGTAAATCACTTTCTGAAAATTCAAAACAAAAGTGCATCAGTTATGAAGTCTTTCTGACAACAGTGGTCAATGAAAATGTACGAACAGATTTATTAAAAAGTAATAATGAAATTGAGTGATTAGTTTCCAGTTGGCAAAGCATATATAGCGGGCAATTTCAATCACGAGAAAAAAAAACTACACTTTTTTTTTTACTTCCTTTTACATAAAAGGAAGTATTGTATTCGCGAAAAAAATATTCACTCGAAAATCGACCTTAATTTCCATTTTAATCACCCCCGAATGAATGTTGAGGGTTTTTTTTTTTCGACTCGACCACACGACCTAAGAACGTATAGACAAGCGAAATATGCATTTTGACGATTCCCGAGTTAATTACAACGAGATTCCCTCGTGACGTCTGAATGTACGTATGTATGTGCGTATGTATGCTCGCATAACTCAAGAACGGTATGTCTTTGAAAGCTGAAATTTGGTACGTAGACTCCTTGTGGGGATCTAGTTGTGCACCTCCCCTTTTGGTTGCATTCAGGTGTTTCTAAAGGGGTCTTTTGCCCCTTTTTGGGGGGGAAATCATTGTTAATTTCGATTGTAAACTCAAGTGGTGTTGTAATTATTGGCGGACACTTGGCGATTTCTATCGCCAGTCTGTTGGTCGCCAAGTTTTTGTCGCCGACTTGGCGACAAATTTGGTGATTTTTTTTAAAAAATCTAATTTCAATTTGGCCACTGTTGGTGATATTTAGAGAGCAAACTATTGAATCCCATCAGAATTGCCAACAATGGGGGAAAAAGACATTAAATAGGAGTAAAAGGAAGTCATTGTGATGCACACATCAGCTCGTTTTCAGACAGATTAAAATTCACGTAGTCAAGGATTTCAGTCAAATTTTAAACTGTTTTAAAAAACGTTAGTTGTTTTTTTCTTTCCGAACTTATATGCCCTATAGTTTTAAACCAAGCCCGGATCCAGGGGCGTAGCTAAGGGGGGGGGTTTGGGGACAACCCCCCCCCCGAAAAGTTAGGTCTCAAAAAAAAAAAGAGAAAAAAGAAGAGAGAAGAGAAAGAAAAAAAAAAGAAAAGGGAAAAATTCCAAGCGATTATATATATATATATATATGTATATATATATATATATGTATATATATATATATATATATATTATATAGTATATATATATATATAATATATGATATATATATTATATATATATTATATATTATAATTATATATATATGTATATGTATATATATATATCTATATATATATCTATGTATACTATATATATAGTATATATATATATATGTATATATATATATGATATATATATATATATATGTATATATATATATATTATATATGTATATATATATATATATATGTATATATATGTATATATATATATATGTATATAGTATAATATATATATATATGTATATATATGTATATATATATTATATATCTATATATATATATATATATTCATATATAAATATATATATATATATATGTATAAGAAGTAACCCCCCCCCCCCGAAAGTCGGGTCTAGCTACGCCACTGTCCGGATCTAACCGGTTTAAGGCCCGGATTAAGCGTTTAAATTTTGCACAAAAATCCTTTTCTAATTTTTAATTATGACTGAAACTAAAACGAGAAGAACACCGATAAATCGTAATATTTTAAAAGGCATTCAGTGTAATACATGAACCAATAATCAAACAATGAAGTCTTTTTGCAGTAAGAAATGTAAATAAGTCAATAAAAGATCCATTGTACAGAAATCCGGATTCAGTATTTTTGTCAAAAAATAATGATTTGAAAAACGATACTTTGATAATTTTTAAGAACTAATTTTCGTATTTGAAATTATGCATTAAATATTGTGTCTTCAGATTTTCAGTCAAAAGGTATTAGAAAATTAATTGCTTTATGAATTTATCTATGTTTCTTTCACAATCTTTTTCGATATTTATGAATGTTCTATGGAAAAAATCGTAAACTTTTTTAAATGTTAAAGCACAATAAAGTTGAAAGCATATCCGGGCTGTTAATTCATATTTAGCCACCGACTTAAAAGGATGGTGGATTTGACATGTTTCCGTGTTTGAATCAGTGTTGCCAGATTGGGGGAAATTTCCCCATTTTGGGGAAATCTGGTGCTCTCTGGGGAAATTTTGGGGAAATGGGTTTTGAAGGGAATTCTTTGGGGAAATATTTTTTTCCTTGGGGAAAACCTGGGGAAAAAAAACCTCGGGGGAAAAATATTTTTTTTTCGTATTTAAATTCGCTTAATTCTTGGATAAATATATACAAAATTCATAGTTTAAAATGTGCATACAGAAGCAGAGCAGTAAATGCAAGTAGAAGAAAAAATTTTTGGTTATTTCTCGGTCAGGCGCTTGTGTTTATTTATTAGCGGTACCCGCACGACTTTGACCGTAGTAGAAAATTAAAAGGTAGTTTGGTTTCCCTGTATATTTACAAATAATGCATGATGAATTTCTCGCCAATGGGCTTGCCCACATTACGTTCTACATTATGATAACTTGGTAATTTACTCGTCCATCTTATGATAATTGTGCTCGGAAAAATGTTCTTAAAATTGGAATGGAAAAAGAACAAAATCAAATTTTCAAAAATCGCTTAAAGGTGCAAACCCCCATGCTACAAACTAATTCTTTGCCAAATTTCATGAAAATCAGCCGAACGGTCTTGGCGCTATATGCGCAATAGAGATCCTGACAGACAGAAAGAGATCCGGACAGAGAGACTTTCAGCTTTATTATTAGTAAAGATAAAGAAGACAAAAAAAAAAAAAAAAGCGAAAATGTGAAGAAAAAAAAAGTTGGGGAATTTTATAAAAAAATTTGACTTTTTGGGGAAATTTTTTTTTTTTCAAGAGATAAAAATATTTAGAGGAAGTCGATTCATTTTATGAAAATATTAGTGGAAAAAATAATTTTTGCATTTGGGGGAATTTTGGTAGAAAACATCGCTTTTTGGGGAAAAGTTGGAAGGGAATCGGGGAAATCTGGATTTGACCATCTGGCAATACTGGTTTGAATATACATTTGAATTTTTTCTGTTTGCTTGTTTGAAATGCGACTTGATCTAGAATCTGGAGTGCCCCTTGACTAAGTTTGCCAAATCTACAGCCTACGGAACATATGCGGTCTACGAAACTGATTCATGTACCCCTTTGTTATTGCTTGAAGGTGACTTGATCGATGGTGTTCTTAGTCACTGGTGCCAAACCCCAAGGTCCAGGTAGCGAACAAAGTGTCATAGATTTGGAATTTACTAAGGATTCAGCTAAGCTCTGCTGCATCTTTGCAGGACATCAACTACCGGATATATAAATTGAAAAACGAATTAGCATTCTTCTGCGTTTTTTGGTGCTAGCAAAAACTCATTCGCACATTTGAAATATGACTACCAATTGAAAGAACGATTTTTTCTGCGTAAGTTGAAAATGTGTTTGGAACTTCTAACGCTGGTATTCTCCACTCCGGTTAAAACTCGGACCGAGGCTTAAACCTCGAAGTTGAAGCCACAACAGAACTAGATTTATAACCTGTTTTAGTGAATTTTTAAATAACCTTTTAACCACTAGATTCGCTGCAATTTAATTACTGACCTTTTTTTGGTACCCGAACCCGTTAACAGAAAATCATCACCTGAGAAATGCAAAAAAAATAATCAAAACTATCTTCGAAGGCGTGGCAGTCTCCAATGAGATGACTTTAAATGATTTAAACGAAAGTCTTTAATGGCCGGTCACCTGAGCAGAACCGACGGTCAGTACAGCTTATTGGTGGGTACCCAACGGTCAGTTGAGCTTACTGGCCGGTCACCTGAGCTGACCGCACGGTCAATACAGCTTACTGGGTGGGTACCCAACGATCAGTTGAGCTTACTGGCCGGTCACCTGAGCTGACTCGACGGTCAGTACAGCATACTGGTGGGTACCCAACAGTCAGTTGAGCTTACTGGCCGGTCACCTGAGCTGACTCGATGGTCAGTACAGCTTACTGTTGGGTACCCAAACGGTCAGTTGAGCTTACTGGCCGGTCACCTAAGCTGACCCGACGGCCAGTACAGTTTACTGGTGGGTACCCAACGGTCAGTTGAGCTTACAGGCCGGTCACCTAAGCTGAACCGACAGTCAGTACAGCTTACTGGTGGGTACCCAACGGTCAGTTGAGCTTACAGGCCGGTCACCTAAGCTGAACCGACAGTCAGTACAGCTTACTGGTGGGTACCCAATGGTCAGTTGAGCTTAAATGATTTGATTTTTCATGGAAAACACAAGAAAAGTATATTAGTACCTGGACTGGTTCTGTGCACTCTTCAACCTCTGGACAGTAAGCCATCTAGAATAAATATAAGAAGACAAGGTAAATCACACATTGAGCGAATCGTGACTTCAGGGAAAGATCTTATACAAGGCTCTTCTACATGAAATACACCGCCAGCTCAGTCATTTCCAGCCGAGGACTGTAGTTTCGTGCTTATTAGCACTCATCAGCCCGGCATAGGAAAGTGACTGAGCTGGAGATGGAAAACCTTTTATGTAAGCCAAGAGGGCCAATTAAACTGGTAGCTAATGTAGAATTAGCACAGACCAGACGAGTGACCGAAGCAGTGGTTCGGTTCAACTTGAAAATTGATGGCAAGGCATGGTATATTTAGTAAATTACCGCCCGTTAGCCAGGGCTAAAGCAGGCTAATGTCGGGCTGATGAGTGCTAATAAGCACGAAACTGCAGTCCTCGGCTGGAAATGACTGAGCTGGCGGTGTATTTCATGTATTTCTGCTTTAGCCCTGGCTAATGGGCGGTAATTTACTAAATATACCATGCCTTGCCATCAATTTTCGAGTTGAACTGAACCACTGCTTCGGTCACTCGTCTGGTCTGTGCTAATTCTACATTAGCTATCAGTTTAATTGGCCCTCTTGGCTTACATAAGAGGTTTTCCATCTCCAGCTCAGTCACTTTCCTATGCCGGGCTGATGAGTGCTAATAAGCACGAAACTGCAGTCCTCGGCTGGAAATGACTGAGCTGGCGGTGTATTTCATGTATTTCTGCTTTAGCCCTGGCTAATGGGCGGTAATATACTAAATATACCATGCCTTGCCATCAATTTTCGAGTTGAACCGAACCACTGCTTCGGTCACTCGTCTGGTCTGCGCTAATTCTATATTAGCTACCAGTTTGTTTGGCACTCTTGGCTTACATAAGAGGTTTTCCATCTCCAGCTCAGTCACTTTCCTATGCCGGGCTGATGAGTGCTAACAAACACGAAACTGCAGTCCTCGGCTGGAAATGACTGAGCCGGCGGTGTATTTCATGTATTTCTGCTTTAGCCCTGGCTAATGGGCGGTAATTGACTAAATAAAGGCTCTTCTACTTCATTTTTTTTGTTTTTAAATTTGTATCAAATGCAAAAGGCCAACCAGTAGTGTATTGAAGAAAGTCACGTGGTTGAAAACAACATTACTGTCTGACCATCGATTACATGGAAAGGCTAATATCCGGTTCATAGGCGGAAATGGACGCATCTATTAGTTTATAGGGCTGTTAGTTGGTTTGTTTCAGATGCGTACTTTTGCTTCTCTATTATTTAGCCTTACTTTTGTAAAAATGTAAATTTGCTCACAGCAACATTTTTTAAATCTAAAGCACATTCGATTCATATTCTCACGGCAAAATTAATTAATTTATTTATGCACAACAAAGTTTTGAGCTTACCATTTTGCTTTTACGTTCCTGAACGAAATGAAAATATTTTCTTTTCTTTTTGTTGTTTCCATGGTAACTATTTTTGTTTTCCCTTAATTTATTTTAGAGACTGCAATAAATGAATAAGGCACTAGTGACATTATAAAACGCGTGCATCAAAAAAATCCCATCGTTATTTTCCCTTTTCCCCTCCTAGATTCATTCAGATGGAATCGTCTTTACTTGGCGAATTGCCAAATTACACGCAATCCGTGGTCAAACAGTAGAACCCGTGTCCAAACTGTTCTCTCGTCAATTCTTCTCTTTCTTCAGTCCTCTTAGCCCTATTCTAATGGTACACAAAAGTACAGTCAAGCGCCTTTTCAAGTCTTTCTAACGTAAAATAATTCGTTAATGAAAAGACTTACGTTAAAATTTTATGGAATTATTTCGATTATTATAAATTTAGTCCAATTAAAATACAAATAATTAAAAAGTATTAATTTTTAACTCTAATGTACTATTATGCTTTGTATCTATAACGGTATTATACAAAGGAAATTCGTTTTTAAAGAAAAATTTTTTAAAAAAGTCCCGCAAACTCTTACTCTTTCCTTGATTTTTTTTCTCAAAAAGAGTGATTTTCAAAGTAATAATGGAAGGAGGACGTCCATTTTTTTTTTATCAATTCGACTTTTGTTAATCCTGTACCTTGACTTTTTTTTTACAATTTTAATTTCATCTTTCAATTTCAGTTTAATGAACCCTACTCACGGTTTGGCAGCAGTTCCTTTGAGCCACTCCATTTCAGATCAGGCAGGGTCTGTCCCATGACCATCACCGATTTTTTTGAAAAAATTACAGTAGTTACAAGTAAGGGACTTGTGAAATATCCCAAAAGGATTTCGCAAGAAATTTTTTTTTTCTTCAACTATAGCCTATTAAAATTCTGCACAAAATCCGCCATTTTGGAAAAAAGAAATGGACACTATTTCAAAAGTATTTAACCTATTTGAATAATTCTTTTTTCTAAAAATAAATAAGGACCCATATATCCTCTAGACATTATTTTTGAAAGTTTAGTTAGGTTTTTTGATAAAGATACAATTCATTTTTGAGCCGAAAAAGGTCACTTTCAAAAAATCAAACCATTTTATGGGACAAAAATACGGGATGCGGTGTCTATCAACTTGTTAAGCAATACATGGGGTTCACATGAGCCAATTTTTAGATTTTTTAAAAATGGATTTTTTGAGTAAAATCACTTCAAAAATCGCTTATTTTTGAATATTTTCAAAATTTTAAATTTTATTTCCGAGGCTATATGCATCTAAGGATTATAATGAAATATGTTATGAAACTATCATGTAAGGGCTTTAGACTGTCTTCTCCGTTTAGTAAAAAAAACTTTTTTTTTTCATGAAGAAAAAAAATCATAAAATCGGTAAAAATGCAGTTTTTTCGCCGCAAAAATGAATTGTTTTCTTTATCAAAAAACCTAACTAAACTTTCAAAAACGATGTGTAGAGGATATATGGATCCTTATTTATTTTTAGAGAAAAGAATTATTCTAATAGGTTAAATATTTTTGAAATAGTCTCCATTTCAAATGGAGTGTTTTGCCGTTTTTTTTTCCAAAATGGCGGATTTTGTGCAGAATTTTAATAGGCTGTAACTGAAGAAAAATTTTTTTTTTTTTTTTGCAAATCTTTTGGAATATTTCATATGTCCCTTTGTTGTAACGACTGTAATTTTTCCAAAAAAAATCGGTGATGGTCATATGACACTTTTATTTATCAAAAAATTATGATTGGTCGATTTGAAATGGAATGACTCCTTTAACTTTCCGTCTGTGGGTATTTTGATTCAGTGTTAGTGCTATAAAGCTGGTTTTGAATAAAACTGGTTTTATTCAAAAAACACTGGACTTAATACGCCCTGTGGATCTTGCTGAGGGACTAGTTGTCTTCTCAGACTCTAAATCAGCCCTAGAGGTCATCTGAAATGGGGAGACAAACATCACTTTCCTCATCTTTCAAAAAGATCGTCTAAAACAGCGCGTTAGGTTGGAACTCGAAATGTTTTAAGGGATAAGTTTCGAATCCCAAGTCTTCTGCAACGTCCCAAAGGTGGTCTACAATTGCGTTTTCAGGGCTGCAATTCCGAAATCTTTTCCGGGGGACATGCCCCGAGACCCCTGGTTTTCAGCACTCTAAAATTGCGTTTTTGAAGCTCTAACGTCAAAAAACAACTGGAGATAATTCTTGAATCTCATCCTTACCCCTTCAAGAAAACAAAGATAGCAAACAATTGTGTTTTCTAAAATATACCCTTAAATTTGAAAAAAATTTCCGAAGATTACCTCCAAGCCTCCCTTTCTCTTAATAACCACCTAATAGTCTACAAATGTGTTCCTAACAAAAATTTTCGGACGACAAACACTCCTACTTATTTGCGAATATTACCCCCCCCCCCCCAACTCAATTAACAAACAAATCCATAACTATCTTCAAATTTTATTCGCAAATGAAATTTTAGTATTTCATTATGTTTGGTACAAAAACTGGTAAAAAGAGATGCCATTTTGATACTACAACCTTTCTTTTATAAGGGAAGAAGTACAATTTAGGACCTAAATGGCAAATGAAAATACTTCCCGAGTCCTAAAACGAATCAAAAGTTGAAGGGTTCAATTTAGATAATAGATCCAGAATATAAGTAGAAATTCCCCTTTTTTTTTCAATTTTTTATTCTTGATACTCAAAACACAAAAAACATTCATTTAAACTCTTTGAACAATACACATTATTCGGGGGGAAAAAAACATGCTTCAGCTCTTAAACTTTTTAAAAATTTTATTTTCATTAGTCACCCCCCCCCCCCTTATAATGCATTACTCAATCGCCCCTCCCAACAGGATCGTCTGGACCCACCTCAAAGTTATTTGTCTATGCAGTAAAATGGAGAGAAAAAACGATAAATACTTACAGTTGGCGCGATACTCATTGAGGATGATCCAGGTGATGCACTTGCAGTAAGGAATAGTGAAAGCGAAGGGAGTGGCCATATTCCGGGGGAAATTCCCACTGATGCTCCAACGGATGCTCCAACTGTAAATGATGCTAAAAGTCCTGGAGATGCTTCTGATGATGCTCCACCAACAGGACATGCTGATATCTCGGAGGATGCTCCCACCGATTCTCCAACTGTAGGTGATGCTGACAGTGCTGGGGATGTTCCCGATGATTCGCCAACCGTGGGTGATGCTGAAAGCCCTGAAGATGCTGCTGAAGATGATCCACCAACAGGGCATGCTGATATCTCGGAGGATGCTCCCACCGATTCTCCAACTGTAGGTGATGCTGACAGTGCTGGGGATGTTCCCGATGATACTCCAACCGTAGGTGATGCTGAAAGCCCTGAAGATGCTGCTGAAGATGATCCACCAACAGGGCATGCTGATATCTCGGAGGATGCTCCCACCGATTCTCCAACTGTAGGCGATGCTGATATCCCTGGAGATGTTTCCGATGAAGATGCTCCAGCTGATAACCGAAATGTAGGGGAAGGTGACGGTCCTGAAGATGCTCCAGCTGATTCCGATGACGATTCTAGTGTAGCAGAAGGCGAGATACCTGCGGAATATGCCGCTGGATGCTAGGAAAATATGAATAGCTACAATTAGTAAAGTTATAAAGGCTATTTACTACACAACGTGAAGCTCATAAGAAGAAATAAATATGAAAGTAAATATGAATAAGTAAGTAAAGAGTATGAATAAGTAAATATGAATAGCTACAATTAGAAAATTTATAAAAGCTATTTACTCCATAACATGAAACTCAAAAGAAGAATGCTAACAAGTAAAACTTAAATCAAAAGTTTAAACGAACTCCGAACACAGAATCAAAAAAATAAATAAATAAATAAACAAATAAATAAAATAAATAAATAAATAAATAAAATAATATAAAATAAAAAAAAAACTATTAAATGCATAGTTTGGTTATAAGTAGTTGGATATCCTGCTGATTCCAGATAATACTGTAGTATCAGGTAAATGTTATCTTATCTTAATAACACTGAAGTCGCAGGAAACTGAAATTGAGTTGATTGGACCAGTAGAGGTTGCTTATATCCCTTCAACAACCAGAAAAGGAATGATGACCAAAAAACCGCAGTACTAATTTCTCGAACCTCACACTCGCGATCAAGCCACCCTTCAAAAACGAAAAAAACTCATCAAAATTGGTACACTTGTTCAAGAGTTACGATGTCACTTGTGAAGCTTATTACCATTCTTTCTACCCCAAGTCCGTCTTCCATGCGGAATTTGTGTAGCAACACCTTTCTAACTGGGATAAAGTGGTTGATAATACATGCGAGACAGTTCTTAACAAACACCTCTTACGTCATTTCGGGAGGTACCATTTCCAACCTCTGACATTCACGGTAACGAAACATTGGACACTTTTGCGGGAACTAAGGGGTCATTGCTCCCTCTTTGATTCTCCGACCCACCTGAAAATATTTCCGATACTTGGACCACCCCAACCTTGAAAAAACTGATATCCAGGAGGGTGCATTGTCTCTTCAATGCAAGAGACATGACTAATTAGTAGATCGATGACACTGGTCAACTTATATATCTGTCTTGTTTCCAACCTACACCACACGTTCTGATTCCAAGGTGTCTCCCGACCATATTCTCTACACTGTTACGTTCTCCTACATTGCTTGGAGTTATCTAAATAACATCTTTTTTTTTTATAAACCATTGCTTGTTTTGAACTTTATTATAAAGGGTGTCCCAAAATTAACGCAAGATTTGAATTTGCCACCATTTTTTCCATAAATTGTTGGCAGTCATGAAAAAAGAACAATTTGACAGTTGAGAGTTTAGGGTTAGTGAAAATGGGGCGTTATTGTACCATACAGCTAGAGAGAATGAAACATTTCAATGACTGCATAAGGCATTTCCTAGTCGCGTACTCTCTCATTTCGGTGATCAGAATTGGCACCCTAGATCGTGTGATTTAACATTATTAAATTTCTTCTTATGGGGTTATTTGAATTCAAAGGTCTATGTCAACAAGCCCACAACCACCCGTGCATTACCGTGTTGCGATACCAATAACAGTAACTGCTTGACCAGTCTCAACTTTCATTATTTTTGAAACAATTGTTCAATAATGAAAGCGCGTTATTGTATCGTATAACGCTCCATTTTTTTAAACCCTAACCTCTCAGCTATCAATTGTTATTTTTTTTCAGAGATGCCAATACTATTTTGCACAAATGGCAACAAAATCAAATCTTGCGTTAATTTTGGGACATCCTTTAGTAGCAATATTACGTATTTAATTTAGATCTGTTGGTCTATTGGAGATTTGCAACAACAGCAGCAGCAGCAGCAGAAATATGTATAAGCATTTAGTTAAGATTAACAAATATGAATTTAAATGTATTTATTTAGCTAATGTATGAAGCAGTGAGAAGCAAAGGGATGTAAACGGAAAAATTAGAAATTTGGAGGTAACCAGTACAAATGATAGAACCAACCTCTCCTCATCATCAGGGCAAGAGATAGTTCTTGCAGCCCTGGTAGGTGCTGCTGTACAGCATGATTTAGAAAAAAAAAATCAATGAAAGCTTACCTATAGTGGATTCAGCGAGAACTGATAGCAGAAGTAAACAAAGCAATGTGACACTGGCGATACCATTATCTGATTGGCGATGGGATGGCGAAAGCAGCGCCAAACAGATGAGTGAAATGTTCCTGAGAAGAAGCGTCAATCCAATGAGTAATACGTGACAGCAGCCGAGACATATGTTGGCGCCAAACAGCAACCCTCTCTGTTTACTTCCTCTATCAGTTCCCCTGAATGAACTATAGAACGTTATCTTTAAACGCGTTTTACTCAAAAAACTTGAAAATATCCACTTACATTCCTCTGCTTCTCACTGCCTCATACCACTGTTTTTTTTTGAGGGGGGGGATTTGTACTTAGTTCCTCTATCTGTTCTCCCTCCTATACTTTACTTACTCATTGCTCGATATTTATTGTGTTTATAACCTTCATCAACTAGGTAAAGATAATGCCCGTGCTGTATAAAATGAAACGAGCTGATGTGTGCATCACATGACTTCCTTTTACTCCAATTTAATGTAATTTTCCCATTATTGGCAATTTTATTGTGATTCAATAGTTTACTCTCTAAATATCACCAACAGTGGCCAAATCGAAACCAGATTTTAAAAAAAAATCACCAAATTTGTCGCCAAGTTGGCGACAAAACTTGGCGACCAAAAGACTGGTGATATATCGCCAAGTGTCCGCCAAATGATAACACCACTTGAGTTTACATCGAAATCAACAATGGTTTCCCCCCAAAAAGGAGCAAAAGACCCCCTTAGGAACATCCGAATGCAACCATAACTTAAGGTGCACAACTAGACCCCACTAGGTGCTCACGTACCAAATTTCAACGTTCTAGGACATACCGTTTTTGAGTTATGCGAGATACATACACACATAAGCACATACATACGTACATACGGACGTCACGAGAATATTCGTTGTCATTAACTCGGTGGTCGTCAAAATGGATATTTCTGGTGTCTGTACATTCCTAGGCATATATCCACGTGTGGTCGCGTCGAAAAAAAAACTCAACATTCATTCGAGGGTGAGAAAAATGGAAATTAAGGCCGATTTTTGAGTGAAATTTTTTTTGCGAATACAATACTTCCTTTTTTGTAAAAGGAAGTAATAAAAATGAGTCAAAAAATACGAAATTTAACTTTTTATACGGGCCCTAGGTCCCCTAACTAATTTATAGAGAAATAATCTCCACTGAAAACACACACAAAAAACTTGATATTTGCGCGACCAAAACTCAAGGAGATATTCCAGTTTGAAGTTTTAAGGGACCATGCAGAAGATGAGATTGGAACTTATCGCTCTTTCAGAAGAATGACAGGTTGTCGCAGTAAGAAAAACAAAGTATTTATATTTTTCAATGCTATTCAAAACCTTATGCAAAAGTTATGCTGTGATACGCAAAAACACACTGCAAAACCTCGAATAATTTGAAAAATCACTCTATGTGCACATGTAATTTTAAACCCTTGTTAACCGCTATATTTCCCCCCAAAAGGTGCTATTGACGGCGAGTGAAAAGGGGTGTAAGTCACAAAACGCTGCGTTTCATATCTCGGTGAATATTGGTCGTACTAATTTCACACTTTTTGGGTTGGAATTACTTTTCAACGGAAATTATTTTCCTAAATATAAGTTAGTTTAGTTTACCTGGGGCCGTATAAAAAGTTAAATTTCGCATTTTTCGACTCATTTTTATTTTACTTCGGACTTTCAATATGTTAACTCTGCATATGGTTTTGAATATTTTTGCAATTGGAAGTATACATTTAGATTAACGATTGCGAAAATAAAGGTCTTGCAGGTTAAAACGGATCACCCTGTATAGATTCATTATGTATGTAGCCAAAGGGATTCATCATAACCTCTGTTTTTTTTTTTTTTTTTTTTTGGACTTGTACTTGGTTCCTCTATCTGTTCTCCCTTCTATATTTCACTTACTCATTGCTCGATACTTATTTTCTTTATAACCTCCAACTAGGTGGAGGTATGTTCATGATGTACAAAATTAAATTAAGCATTCATTAATGACTTACCTCGCCAGGTTTACACTCCAAGTAATTGTTGTCGTCGATATTCAGTAGGATGTCTTTTATTTTTATATTCATCAAGGATTCGGGTTCATCATCCAGCTGAAACAGAAGAAACAGATTTCGATTCACCAATTTGTAAATGTGGTTTCCATACCACTTACCTTCAGTGTTTAGTGGTGAAATGATGTGTTGCATGTGCGAAAGGGTGGATTTTACTTTTAATAGGACGGAGAATTTTTAACGGTGAAATAAAACATAAGAAAATGAAATTCATGAAAAAAAAAACGAAATCCATGAAAAAAATTAATATTATGAAATGGCTATATTTGAAAGATAATTTGAAGGCTTTAATGTTTGAATGTGGTTTTAGATATGTGGTTATCGTGACTGACGCATTTGTATAACCTGGAGGGCCAGTTTTCACACACTCCTCGCAATAAGCCGGCAGTGAAGTGGTCAAATGCTGGATTCCAAGTGCTCAATTAATTCTGGTTTATCGGCGCAAGCGTACAAATTCACATCTCCCATTAAAAATTATTTTAGAGGCATCAATTTACACGAATCTTTCGTCAGATGTTTCATTCAGAAATTTATTGTGTCGCGCACCAGCCATGGGGCACATGTCTGAAATCATGTTCACGCATTAATTCCATAAAATGGTGCGTCAATAAAGCTAATATCAGGAATTAAAAAAAAAAAAACAAAAACAAATTATCTGTGTTTTATATCAATTTAAAATTCTCAGCCTCTTTAAATAAAAAAAAAAAGCTGATGTGTGTATCACATGACTTCTTTTTGCACCAATTTAATGTTATTCCCCAATTTTAATGTGATTCAATTGTTAACTCTCTAAATATCACCAACAGCGGCTAAATTGAAACCAGATTTAAAAAAAAAAAAATCGCCAAATTTGTCGCCAAGTTGACGACAAAACTTAGCGACCAAATTCGGTACGTAATCCCATTGTGATATAGTTGAGCATCTCCTCTTTTGGTTGCATTCGGGTGCTTCTAAAGGGATCCTATGAACCTTTTTGGGGGGAAACCATTGTTAATTTCGAGTGGTGTAATAATTTGGCGAACACTTGGCGATATATCTGCAGTCTTTCGGTCGTCAACTTGGCAACAAATTTGGCGATTTTTTTTCTTTTTTTTTTTTTAAATCTGTTTTCAATTTCGCCGCTGTTGGTGATATTATTAATGTGATTCAATAGTGAGAGTTAACTATTGAATCACATTAAAATTGAAATAATGGGGGGAAAAACATTAAATTAGTGTAGAAGGAAGTCATGTGATGCACACATCAGCTCGTTTGTAAAAGGAAGTAAAAAAAAAACATCCTTTATTTACGTAGTGACCAGGCAAAAATTCACTAAAATTTCCAAATTTGGTTCAAATGTTTGAGGCGTGGAAGACCAGCGTCTTAGCCCCACGCCACCCAGCCGACTCTCCTTTGATAATTCCTATTCAGAGTCACAACTGACTACAACTGTATTTATGTCGAGGACTGCATACTAAGTGCCTTGCCTCCATTATTTTATATACCGATAGGTGGCAGCACCATCACCGGATCGAACAGTTAATGAGAATTTAGAACTAGACCAGGAGCTAATAGCTACCTGGTGCTAGCACCGCCAGAGGTATCGTTTCACTTGGAGGACATTGAGACCACGAGCATATTAGCCGTCGCCCAGTCCCCTTTAATGACGACGGTGGGTCTTCGACCATCGAGGTTCGAACTCAGGACCCTCCGGCCCCGAATCCAACACTCTTTCTTTCTTTCTTTCTTTCTTTCTTTCACACACACAGATTGAGGTTTCTGCTATTCCACTAGGGAAGCTTATACCTCTATTCATCCACAATGTTTCCAGGATTTTGTTTCCCAGGACAGCACAAAGACAACACAATAGATGGTGGTGCCATCTATGAACAGTTCGAGAGACAATTTAGAACCAGGCCAGGAGCCGAATAACTTCCTAGTCTGGCACCCCCAGAGGTATCGTTTCACTTGGAGGACATTGTGACCACGAGCATATTTAACGTCGCCCAGTCACCATTAATGACGACGGTGGGTCTTCGGCCAGTGAGGATCGAACATCCAACACTCTACCGATCGGGCTACCACGGCCCTGTTTGATAAATGAAGTGGCGAAGGGTCCATCCAAGTTTCAGCAACACGGAACACCACAACACTCACTTCAGTTTACGGGTACGGGAAGCATTCTTGGACACTCTTTCGCCAACAAGTGGGTTTGAATGGCAGGACCTATATCTTGTCCTTTACGAAGCTCGGATCTAACTCTTTTACTTTTTTTTCTTCTGCAGACACCGAACGAAAAGGAAATGAAAGAAATGAAAGGAGCATTCTTGCGGAATGTGGAAGAAAAACTCACTTTTTTTTTTTTTGCAATTCTTTTCTTTAATTTTTCTTTTGTATGATTAATGTAAGTTGCAAATCTTATTTTTCAAAATGTTTTCATCAAAATTAGGGGAGGGTGGCTCAAAGCGGGTAGGTCGCCCAAAGTGGGTAGGCCTTCGTATGCCCCCCCCCCATGGTGTGTTAGCGGCGATGCATAAGTATGTCGTGTTTACATGAACACCCCACAGTTTTAATCAGTCCCAGCGAAGCAGCAGTGAAGTGGCATGGCACAACCAGTCTTAAAATTTAAAAAAAAAAAAATTGAATTTTGTCATCTTGAATTAAAATTATGTTTTTCGCAATCACGAGTGTTTGTGTATATGTAAGCATGTGTGTTTGTGTGTGGCGGGTATGTGTCTGTGTGCAGGCATGAGTGTGTGGGTAGTTGTGTGTATGTGTGTAGGTGTGTGTGGGGGGGTATGTGTATGTGTGTAGGCATGTGTGTTTGTGTCTGTGTGCAGGCTTGAGTGCGTGGGTAGTTGTGTGTATGTGAGTGTGTAGGTGTGTGTGTTTGTGTGTGTATGTGTTTGTGTGTGTGTAGGTGTATATATGTATATGTGTGTAGGTGCGTGTATGTATGCGTGTAAGTGTAGGATATTGACGAAACCTGGAGACGGTTTTCGCTAGAGGTGCAGCATCGCCGGTCGACGGTGATGGTGCAGAGGGTGGCGGTGGGAAAAATCAAAGGAACGTCAAAAACAGTCAAATGAAAGCAATAAGCAATCGTGATTGCTCAAAAAAAAAAAAAAAAGATTCACTTCTGGAAAAAAAAAAAAAAAAAGAAGTTTTGTAACTTGTGCTTAGGCGAAGACCAGCTTATTTTTTTTTGATTGTCAATAATATTACGCTATACGGACACCATCGATCTACAAACTAAAAGAGTCATTTCGTTTGTTTCTTTTTTAAATTTAAGGTTATAATTATTAAAATAAAAAACGTGCTTTCGCGCAAAGTGGATATAGGATCTAATCATATATTCATTTATAATTTCTTGACTCGTGTTCTGATTTAGATTTTCTATTTCCATAGTATAATTATAGCTTTAAAAAGTTATTTTTTAGGATGGCAATTAATTAGTCTATTAATTTAATCAGTTATTTCTTTATGTTTTATAAACAAATGTGCTGACTTTAAATTGGATAAGTACAGCTTTTTTATATATTTTTTTTATAATGGCAGGTATAGCTAGTCAATTATTATTTTAATCATTTATAACTTCATTTTCGATTGGCAAATGTACCAATCACAATTAGTTAAGCTTACCCGCTTTGTGCTCCCTTTTAGGGCCAAGCGGTTTCAAATTTTTGTAAAGTTTCATAATAATTAAATATTGGGTTCGAAATAATTGAAAAATCATTTTTTATTTTGAAGTTCAAGAGTACCCTGCTAGGAAATAAAACCGAAACTGTTGCGTTTAAAATCCAAAAACTACAATTTTCGAGCGTTCTTCGAAAACCCACCCACTTTGGGCCAACCTCCTCTACGTACTATTGGCATTTTTTTTAACACGCTTTTATTAGCTTCACCTGTATGTATGTATGTAACTCTTTTAATTGTTAGTTTCCTCCAATTTTAATCAATATATTTTTATAAATCCAACAATGTGAATAAGGAAATATTAAAAAAAAAAAAAAATACATTAAAAAATGCTCGCAAAAATTATTTAAAAATATCTACAAAAACCTTTAATTTTTCTGCATCAGACAAAATTTGTTCCAATGTTCCAAGGTAATTAGAACATGAAATATAATTGTTTTTAACTAATTTCATGCCAAAATTTAGGTGAGCCTTCCATTGGAAATTCATTGCTGATCAGACCATTGTTGAACAAAACTTTTATTCAAATGCATCTCAAATTTTCAAAGTAATATAAATATGATTTCCGCAAACATACATCGATGACTCACAGTAACCTCCCATCGGGTTGACCTTGTCTTAACTTTAAGATATTACCTCGCACTCGTTTTATAAATAATTTCGTCCCCTGATAATTCTCCAACGTAAGACTAAAAAATATAAAAATAAAATAATAGTTTAAAAAACTAAAAAAAACACGCTTTCGTAGCAAAATGAACTAAAAAGTGAAAAATAATCTTTGGATGATAGTAGTTGACCAATCACTTAGTTTTAATGTAACACAAAAAAGCGTGGGGGGCTTCTTATCAGTTGTCTTGAATTTCTTCCATTTGTTGTCCAAGCAAAAATGTAAATAGACAGCACCCCACGCTTTTTTGTATTGCATTAAAATTAAGTGATTGGTCAACTACTATCATCCAAAGATTATTTTTCACTTTTTAGTTCATTTTGCTACAAAAGCGTGTTTTTTTAGTTTTTTAAACTATATTTTATTTTTAAAATTCACTATTGCCATATACTGAGATAATATACCAGAATCCGGCAACCTTGTTGCATGCTCATAGAGCACCTAACACATGAGAATATATACAGTCGGACCTCCACATATGGAAGTAGCAAATTGCCGGAAAAAAATTCGAAATATAGAAATTTCGATATATAGAAACAATCTTATTTTATCCTAAAAACCTCCTAACACATTGAAATTAAAGCTAATTTTCGTGCATGAAACCCAATTTCTAATTTATACGAGCATCGGATTAAATGAAAGTTAATGATTAAAAAAAATACAAAAATTACATTTTTGCGCCTTTATAGATCTTCATTCCTCGGCAATTCAACTTGATCCGCAACATTAAGGGATCTCGTTTTCACTAATGTGATCGAGAGAAAGGTAAAAAATTAATCTACTTGAATGATTTTTTTCTGCAGCTGAAAAAACTAGGAATGATAATCAACAGACAAAAGGGATAACTTAAACTGATTTTACAATGTTACTGGTTACAGCTAAGATATATTTGAAATAAACTTGAGGGAATTTCAGAATTCTAGAACTAAACAACGACCTATCTACACATCCCTCAACCCCAGATTCCTTATGAGCTTCGTAGCAACCTTTTGTAAACATAATGTAACGGATTCGGTGAGACTTCCAACTTTCTTGAAAGGATGACACAGTTCTTGACAAAAACACAGGAAATTTATTTACACTATGTACAGGAAATATCGTCAACAACTGCTAAATTATTCATTAGCAATTAAGCAATTATCACACAACACCGTAAACTCAACGTTTACACACGTATTTACTTCCAAAACGAAAACAACACAGCGAAATGCCTCGCAATAAACAGAGCTAATACACTCTCAGAACAAATTCTCAATCGAAACTAACTTCTTTATCACGCAGGACGCTTTTATAAACATCGAAGAATTTTCCACAACATTCTTACCTCTTCTCGAAATGCGTAGACCGTTATCAAATTTTATCAATGAAAAGAAAAGAAAATAGGGGGTCGTATACTTTAGCCGAATGAAAAGGGGTTGTATATTCATTACGGGAAACTATTTACAGGTTACGTTACTACAATAATTACCATTTACAGGATTTGTAACAATAATTTTCTCCCCTAACCTTCATTTTTCATGAGACAAACAGTCTAAAGTGGGGGGGGGAAAAAAAAAATGAACGAATGTTTCGAAAAAAAATTCGATATATAGAAATTTTTTCGATATATAGAAACAATTTTTCGATGCAATGAACACAGAAATTTGCTGGGATTTCGATAGATAGAAAATTTCGATTTGTGGAAGTTAGGTATATGGACGTTCGACTGTAGTAGTAAGTTACCGCCCGCTAAGCCAGGGCTAAAAGCGGAACTACATGCAATATACCAGACAGCCCTACTATCACATCCAGAAACTACAGTTTCGTTTTTAATATCGAACCCCTCTGCCAGGAATAGTGAATAACCGAGCTGGAGGCAGATGTCATATCATTGAAGTTGAGAGAGCCAACAAACTGGTAGACAAAATAATTTTTTTTCTCACCAGCGAGTGTCCGCAGCATGGTGCGGTTCGATTAGCAAATTGAAGGCGAAGCTTGGGAGCTCGGTTATTCACTATTCCAGACTGATGAGTTCTCATAAGAACGAAACTGCAGTCTCTGGGTGCGATGACCGGGCTGTCTGGCATAATGCATGAGAAGATGTTTGTGTTAACCTCGAGCAGGACTTCTAAATGATGGACATATCCTTTACTGGATCAAAGCAGAACTTCTGACCAAACCAAATACGATATACGTGACCATGAGTCATGCACTGCTGCCATTGAAACGACTAGAGCCGCTATGTAGACAGGCCGACGCATCAGCTAAAGTTTAGCCATTTTGGATCGGATTTTTCATTGTTGCACTGCTTGGGTTACCACAGCAAAGTTTCGGATTTCGCCAAATTTGCAGAAAATAATATTGTTACAAATCCTGTAAATAGTAATTATTGTAGTAACGTAACCTGTAAATAGTTTCCCGTAATGAATATACAACCCCTTTAACATATGGCTAAAGTATACGGCCCCCCTATTTCTTTTTTTTGTTCATTGATAAAATTTGATAACGGTTTACTATTTTCCAGAAGCGTTTGGAATATTTGAGAGATTTCTTTCGATGTTTATAAAGGCGTCCCGCGTGATCAAGTTGAGTTTCGATTGAGAATTTGTACTGAGAGTGTATTAGCTCTGTTTATTGCGAGGCATTTCGCTGTGTTGTTTTCGTATTTGGAAGTAAATACGTGTGTAACCGTTGAGTTTACGGTGTTGTGTGATGCTTGTTTAATTGCTGATGATTAATTTAGCAGTTGTTAACGATTTCTCCTGTACATAGTGTAAATAAAGCTCCTGTGTTTTTATCAAGAACTGTGTCTTCATTTCAAGAAAGTGGAAGTCGCACCGAATCCGTTACAATATTTTATTTTATAAACAATTCATGTGCCGCTAATAATCGCTCGCAGTGTACAATCACCAAACGCGATAACTCGCCAGAAAAGACAACCACTCAAACACGCGCTCCGATCCAAAAAGGCTGATCTTAAGCTGATGCGTCGGCTCGTATATATAGGGGTCTTAGAAACGACGACCCACTAGTCATCTAATAAGAAACATTGCGGAATTTTAAAAGCACAGATGAAAGTTTAATTCTGAAGTTGTTCTCCTTACCCGAGCAGGATTATCAGCTGGAGCTGCTGCCGTTCCCTGAAAACAGAAAAAGAAAGTATTGTTACAAATTCTGTAAATATTAGTTATTTTTGTGATTAATTTGTCGTAATCTAGCTAAATTTGGCGTTTATTAAATTATCTGTCATCTAAAATTATTGTAGTAAAGTAACCTGTAAATAGTTTCCTGTAATGAATATACAGCCCCTATACATTCGATTGAAGTATACGGTTCCCCTATTTTTCATTGATAAGATTCGTGGATGAATAAAAAGAAGATATAGAAATGCGTAGAACTTAGTAGGATTTTCTAGAGATTTCTTAGCTCCGTATAAAGCGAGTCAGTTTCGATTGAGAATTTGTACTGAGAGTGTATTGGCTCTGTTTATTGCGAGGCATTTTGCTGTTTTGTTTTGCGTATTTGGAAGTAAATACGTGTGTAACCGTTGAGTTTACGGTGTTGTGTGATATTTGCTTAATTGCTGATGATTCATTTAGCAGTTGTTGACGATCTTTCCTGTACATAGTGTAAATAAATTTCCTGTGTTTTTAATCAAGAACTGTGTCGTCCTTTCAAAAAAGTTGGAAGGATCCGTTACAGTATTCAATCTGAAAAGGAACGCAGCAATTGAATCGTTGAGTTCGAGAACCATCATATCCGTCAAAGCTTTTACAGGGGACAAAAAAACAAATAAATTATTCAGTATTCATCTTATATTCTTTTAAATTGTTTTGCGTACAATATGGATGTTTACTTAAGATTCCATCACTTCTATAGGATTATTACACAATTCTTGTTTCATTTTTTTTAAATCAAATATTGGGGAGGATTTGTTTTCGGACAAAAACATTAAAACATACTTTCATTACATTAACGAGGGAAAGTATAAATAATTCTTCAATGCAAACTTGAAATAAATTTATTTTATACCCTATAAATTAAGTTGATGCAGATATTAGTGTCACTGTTGCCAAGGCCGCAAAAAAAAAAAAAAAATCAACACTCTTGGAGCGATTGGCGTCAAAATTGAACCAAAGCCTGTTTACCTATGGATTTACATATATTCCAAATTTCAAACAGAACTTAGCATTAATTCTTGAGATAGGGCACTCAAAATGGAAAAAAAAAAAAAAAAAAAAAACGGGTGATTGCGCTACCCCCTTTTTAGCTGTTGACACCAAAATAAAATCAGCTCTTATACCCACTAAGGGCTACTTGCCGATAATTTTTCTTTCATTCCGTTCATTATTTCTTGAGGTACAGCAGTCACAATTGACGACAAAAAACGTTCTATAGCTCAACCCCCGTTTGAGTTATTGACACCAAAATTGAATCAGCACCTGTTCCTGTTAATGGCAACATATGGACCAAATTTTGTTTGATTCTGCCAGTTACTTCCTGAGAAATAGCAAGCACGCGTAACTCAAAAAACGTCCCATTGCTCCACCCCCCTTAGAGGAATTCGCGCCAAAAACCAATGGGCACAAATTCACATAGCGGCACATATGTGTACCAAATTTCGTTCGATTTCATGCGGTAGTTTTTGCTGTAGAGCGGCCACAAAAAACTGGTCACACACAGACGTGACACACACACACAGAGACAGACAGACATTTTCCAAAAATAGTCGGAATGGACTCAGCACACCTCAAAATGTTCGAATCCTTCGAAATTCGAAAATTTGCACGAATCCAATACTTTCTTCTATATATTAGATATAGAAGAAAGTAAAAAGGTCAAAAGATGTCCGGTCAAAATTTTGAAACTTATCAATTCCTGCAAGTTTTCGAAATTGAAGTTTCAAAAACGCAACTTTTGACAAACTTTGAAGATTTTATGAATAGGAGGATCTGGAGCATTTCCCATTAAAATTTTTCAAAACTATGGATCAAAAAATTTCAGCAGTGTTTTACTTTCAGGGGCTATCCCACTTAAATTTTTTGTGAGTGTCGTTTGAAAAACGCATTTTTTGTGATATTAAAGAAAGGCGGCATGGGGACCCTTACACGAATATTTTCTTAAACTCAAGTCTTAAAAGCAATTTGTAAGGTCATAATATGTAATATCAGAGCAGTGCTTTTTCGAAATTACAGCTCTAAATATGATGCAATTCTGAGCGATTTTCGGTGTTGTTGAGGGTTTCTCCTTAAAACTTACAAATATTTGGTGCAAAAGAATAATATCTTTGTTTATAACATACTAGTGGTACCCGCACGGCTTTGCTCGTAATAGAAAAATTAAAAGGTCTTTTGGTTCGTCTGTATTAACAAATAATGTATGGTGAATTTTCTCGCATATTGGCTTGTACCCATGTTACAGTTCCACGTAATGATAATTTCGTATCTCGCCAATTGGCTTGTGCCCATGTGACGGTTCCACGTTATGATAATTTCGTAATTTACTCGTCCATCTTATGATATTTTTTTTTCTTAAAATTGGAATAGAAAAAGAACAAAATCGAATTTTCGAAAAATCGCTTCGAGGTGCACACCCCCATGCTACATACTAACTTTGTGCCAAATTTCATGAAAATCCGCCGAACGGTCTAGGCGCTATGCGCGTCACAGACATCCTACAGACATCCTACAGATATCCTACAGACATCCAGACATCCTCCGGACAGAGAGACTTTCAGCTTTATTATTAGTAAAGATAAGAAAGCTAATAAATTGGTACAACTAAAACCAAAAAAACTCATGAAAAGAATCATTGGATGAGTCCAGATCGAAATTCATTTTTGATGTAATTTACTCCGATAAATACATTTTCTATTTATAGTCAGCGAATTATTTATTCGAGTTCTTAGTTGGAACAATATGAATAACCAAGTCAGTTTTAATTGTTTGTTTTTTATCTAGTGGGATAACATTTTACTAGATAAATATTTGGATTTTTAACATTTCTGTTTTTCGAAAAGTTTTTGGAGCATTAATGTTTCACTATTAAAAACAGATTCATTGTTTGCGTTTTAATTTGTATGATGCATAGGCCTTTGATTGTTCTGTTTATCAATATGTAAAAAAAAAAAAAAAAAAATCGTGTATGTATTATGCGTTGGTGTTATAACTAACTTGATTTTTCTGTGTATATAGGGGAGGGGCGTTGTCAGCTCTTCGGACGGACCTGACTGTTGCAATATTAACAGTCAGCGAAGTAAACTTAAAAGCTAAGCTAAATTTATAAGTTAAGCTACAGTGATTAAATACTTGAAACTGCCAAGTTTAGCTGCCGGGTGTAAAGAAATTCGGCACATCCAAAAGCTCACTATTTTACACTGAAAAAGGGGTTCCTTGAAACCCCGAAACGCGTGTCTGCAATAATTTTTAATTTTGTGCAACAAACTGTTGGTTATTTCTTATAACTCTAAGTTATGCTTATAAAAGCTATGCAAAGACGAGTAATTTATGATTTTGAGACTGCGCCCTTATATCGAAGTTATACATTAGTAAAATGGCTCTAAATAATTAATAACTAATATCTTCTATGCTAACGCAGCGTACGATTACAATTTATATAGAAAACGGCTATCTCATGCAAAATCAAGATCATCCTCATATATATAATGGCAAAAACCACTGGTCGAGTAACGCTCTGACGTTTCCAGCAATGACACTCGCGTCATGGCATGCGTCAGCATTGTTTCATTGCTGAAGCAGCAAAAGTTCAGTAAGTTATTTATAACTAGAAATTCGCCCGTCATGGCATGACGGGGGGAAAATTGTTTCTACATTTAACGAAGCCATTGCCTATTTGATGATAATTTGATAGCTGAAATTTTAACCCTAACTCCATTGGATGAGCCCTAAACTCCAGTAGATAGCGTTCATCGTTTTAGTTCCTTCGTTTTCCTAAAATGAAAGTCTTACCAGTAAAGCAGTTAAGTTACCAGATCGAGTTCAGCTTCTTTACTAATCTTTACTAATAATAAAGCTGAAAGTCTCTCTGTCCGGAGGATGTCTGGATGTCTGTAGGATATCTGTAGGATGTCCGGAGGATGTCTGTGACGCGCATAGCGCCTAAACCGTTCAGCCGATTTTCATGAAATTTGGCACAAAGTTAGTATGTAGCATGGGGGTGTGCACCTCGAAGCGATTTTCGAAAATTCGATGTGGTTCTTCTTTTATTCCAATTTTAAGAAAAAAAACTATCATAAATTACGAAATTATCATAATGTGGAACCGTAACATGGGCACAAGCCAATTGGCGAGATACGAAATTATCATAACGTGGAACCGAAAGATGGGTACAAGCCAACTGGCGAGAAAATTCACCATACATTATTTGTAAATGTACAGGCGAACCAAAAGACCGTTTGAATTTTCTATTACGGGCAAAGCCGTGCGGGTATCACTAGTGTAACAATAAAGCCTTTCCCTGCGCGTTAAGCATTACCAAAACATGGTAATGCTTAAGTTTATGCTTAGTTTTCTTAAAATTAGAATAGAAAAAGAACAAAATCGAATTTTCGAAAAATCGCTTCGAGGTGCACACCCCCATGCTACAAACTAACCTTGTGCGAAATTTCATGAAAATCGGAAGAACGGTTTAGGCGCTATGCGCGTTACAAACATCCTACAGACATCCTCCGGACAGAGAGACTTTCAGCTTTATTATAACTAACTAGTGGCACCCGCACGGCTTCGCCCGTAATAGAAAAATTAAAGGTCTTGTGGTTTGCCTGTATATTTACAAATAATGTATGATGAATTTTCTCGCCAATTGGCTTGTACCGACGTTACAGTTCCACGTTATGATAATTTCGTATCTCGCCAATTGGCTTGTGCCCATGTTAGGGTTCCACGTTATGATAATTTCGTAATTTATGATAGTTTTTTTCTTAAAATTGGAATGGAAAAAGAACCACATCGAATTTTCGAAAAATCGCTTCGAGGTGCACACCCCCATGCTACAAACTAACTTTGTGCCAAATTTCATGAAAATCGGCCGAACGGTCTAGGCGCTATGCGCGTCACAGACATCCAGAAATCCAGATATCCAGAGAGAGAGACTTTCAGCTTTATTATTAGTATATAAAAGATAAAGATAAAGATAAAGATATAATAAATAATAATAAAGAAGAAGATATATAATAAATAATAATAAAGAAGATAAAGAAGGAAGATAAAAATAAATAGAACATTTTTCACACCTGTCATTACCATTGTTACTCATAAAGAACTGCTTTTAACATTACTGCGCAATTTTGTTCTTTTTGTGCTTATATTAAGTGTACCTTTGTTCAAATTATGGAAAAATTTATCGATGATAGCCTTATATCCAGCGCAAAGTTATAAACATGTGGTTAGCAATAATAGACTGAGGATAAAATGATAGTAAGTGCATTACTTCCAATATTTTAGATGCTTGATTTCTTTAAGTTAATATTTTTTAAATTTGGATATTTTATCAGATAAGTTGAACGTGAGCTTATTACAAAAAAAAGTTGATTATTTAAAAAAACGTTTAATACTTAAGCCATTTTATCACATTTATATTGATTTTTGATGATAAATTTGCTGACCTAACCATTGATCAATTCATTCATGAATAATAATTAAAGACAACAAAGGAAAAGAATTGCATAATGACGATTTTTGTCAAATTTACAAGTATTAAATTAGTGTTGAATTTAATACTAACTCATGTTGAACTATAGTCAAGATTTTCTTAATGTTTTGTTATGACGTTTGTAATTTATGTTTTATAATTTGTAAGTTTTTTAACTTCACTTTTTTTAAATTTTGCTTACTGTTATATATGTGTATTTTGTTTGTTAATAAATTTTATCTTTATCTTATCTTAACTCTCACTATCTCTAAAATAAATGAATATGTTTCGTGAACTTTTGCAGTTGAACAAAAATACATATTTATTATCTTTCTAACAAATGCCAAACTACACCACTTGTTTTAAAAAAATGTAGATCCAAAACAAGACTTTTCTAGCTCATACGCAGCGTGTCACCATCTAACCTGCATGTTGTCTTATTCGTAACCGTGGGTTCTAGGTTCATACTTTTAATTGCAAAAATGGTCAAATATGATCTAAAGTCGGGATATTAAAAGATTAAAATGTTTGTAGGGCTAGAAACGCATCTAGGACCCAAAACATCCAACGCACATGCACGCAACATGTAGCATCCAGCACTCAACATCCTACATCCAGCCCCTGGCATTCATTTGAACTTCGACGTCTTGAATTCAAACTACGTTTTCCGCAATCACGAATTGCAGTAGGACCCTACTCGTTGAGTTTCGCAATCATAATTGCAAAATACATAATTTCAATTCCAGACATCAAAACTCAATGAATGCCAGGGGCTGGATGCTGTTTTTGTCTAAAGAGGATTATTTAAAGTCGAGAGAGTCTGGTATAATAAGTCTCTCTGTCTGGATGTCTGGAGGATGTCTCGATCTTTGTGACGCGCATAGCGTCTAGACCGTTCGACCGATTTTCAAGAAATTTGGCAAAAAGTTAGTTTGTAGCATGGGGGTGTGCACCTCGAAGCGATGTTTCGAAAATTCAATGTGGTTCTTTTTCCATTCCAATTTTAAGAACAAAACTATCATAAGATGGACGAGTAAATTACAAATTATCATAACGTGGAACCGTAACGTGGGTACAAGCCAATTGGCGAGAAACGAAATGATCATAACGTGGAACTGTAACATGGGTACAAGCCAATTGGCGAGAAAATTCACCATACATTATTTGTAACAATACAGGCGAACCAAAAGACCTTTTAAATTTTCTATTACGGGCAAAGCCGTGCAGGTACCCCTAGTAGAAAAATAAAATCAAAGGAGCATCAACTATGGTCAAGTGAAAAAAAGAAATTAATTTGAATTTTGACATCTTGAATTCAAATTATGTTTTTCGCAATCACGAGTGTGTGTGTGTGTGGGATATGGACACAACCTGGAGACGGTGCTCGCTAGAGGAGCAGCATAGGCAGGGGCCGGTCGACGGTGGTGCTGCACACGGAGGCGGGGGGGGGGGGCGAAATAAAATCGTAGGAACATCAAAACAGTCAAGTGAGAACAATAAGCAATGTGATTGCTCAACAATAAGTAACCGTAATTGTTCAATAAATAAATACATTAAAAAAAATCAAACAAGAATGTGAAATTATGGAGAGTGAAATGAATTAGATTGCTCCAGACCGTGCGTGTCCTAAAGCGGGCCTTAATATATCCAAAGTTGGAAACCTCCGATCCAGGGAAAGTAAAAAAAAAAGAAAAATTAATTTGAATTTTGACATCTTGAATTCTAATTATGTTTTTCGTTCGAGTGTGTGTATGTAGGCGTGTGTGTTTGTGTGTGGGGGTATGTGTTTGTGTGTAGGGGTTAAGTGTATGTGTGTAGGGGTTATGTGTATGTGTGTGTAGGATGTGTGTTTGTGTCTGTGTGCTGGCATAAGTGTGTGGGTAGTTGTGTGTATGAATGTGTGTGTGGGGGGTATGTGTGTGTGTGTGTAGGCATATGTGTTTGTGTCTGTGTGCAGGAATGAATGTGTGGGTAGTTGTGTGTATGTGTGTGTGTATGTTTTTGTGTGTGTATGTGTGGGTGTCTTAATGTTTGCGTGTTTGTATGTGTGTATGCGTGTAGGTGTATGTGTATGTGTGTGTATGTATGCGCGTGTGTGTAGCATATGGATGCAACCTGGAGACGGCTTTCGCAAGAGGAGCAGCATCGTGAGGAGCCCGTCGACGGTGATGGTGCGGAGGGTGGCGGTGGGAAAAATCAAAAGACGCGAAAAACAGTCAAGTGAGAACAATAAGCAATCGTGATTGCTCAATAAAGATCTGGTACTTGACTTACCCAGAGCATCCTACTTGTAACAACACAACCGATCGTCAGTAAGACCGCGATTAAAGACTCCATATTGCTGTCTGGAATAAAAGACGCACTTCGGTGTCATACTTCTGGCGGGAATATCCGCGAAATGGCACACATTACGCACGTAATCATTCAACTCCTATCGCGCAGTGCGTTGCAATTATAGGGCGTCATTTTTTCGAGAATTCATTTTTAACTCTATTAATTTTACATTGCCATCTCTTTTAGCCAGGCCCGACGAGAGGCCAAGGCAGCCTAGTCGGAAACTAGGGGCACTGGCCTTGGGGGGGGGGGTGACTCTGACGCAAAAAAGAAAGAAAGGAAAGGGGAAAAAAGAAAGAAAAAGGGAAGAAAAAGAAGAGGGGGGCGGGGCTCTGAATAAGAGAAAACGTAAAGTTTTAAGTAAAATTGACTCTTATGGTATTGACTGCTATGTCACTTAAAATAGAGTTCATTGTTTTCTGGTAAGCAGTTTTGATTTTTTTTCCGCGATATGTTATAGAACCTCGCTCCCTCTTTTTCCTTTTCTTTTATTTCCCTCTCCCTCTTTTTACTTTTTCTTTTATTCCCCCCTCCTTTGTTTTTCTTCTTTCACCCTTTTTACATCCTTTAGCAAAAAAAAAAAAATATTGTATTCGCGAAAAAAATTTCACTCAAAAATCGACCTTAATTTCCATTTTGTTCACCCCCGAATGAATGTTGTTTTTTTTCGACCTGACCACACAAAAAAATATCGCACAAAAACAGGTGTGAGGGTATATTAAATGAAGGAAACATATCTGATCATTACATAACGGTGAATTTAAAAAAGGAAATTCTAATCATCTGTACATAACGATATGCATGAAATGCAAAGGGGTAAGCATGCAAAGGGGTGCACGTTTATTTTCTGCTCGGTAACATTGACATCATGGATATCTTGTAAAATACCGACACACTTTATGTTTCAGCTAAGAGAAAAATAATTAATTCTGATTTTTTAGTTCAAAAAAAAAAAAAAAAAAAAAACGAGCTGATGTGTGCATCACATGACTTCCGTTTACTCCAATTTAATGTCATTTTCCCATTATCGGTAATTTTAATGTGATTCAATAGTTTACTCTCTAAATATCACCAGTGACCAAATTAAAACCGGTTTTTTTTAAAAAATTGCCAAATTGGTCTCCAAGTTGGCGACAAAACTTAACGACCAAAAGACTGGCGATATATCGCCAAGTGTCCGCTAAATTGTAACACCACTTGAGTTTACATCGAAATTAACAATAATTTCCCCCCAAAAAGGGGCAAGAGATCCCCTTAGAAGCATCCGAATGCAACCAAAAGGAAAGGTGCACAAGTAGACCCCACTAGGAGTCTACGTACCAAATTTCAACTTTCTAGGACATACTGTTATGCACATACATATCAACCACGGATTGCAGGGAATTTTCAAACGTCCAGATAAGACGAATCTATCTGAATGAGGGGGAAAAGTAAAAATTTGATGCCTGTATTCTGCTCATTTGAATGAGACTCTACTTCTACAAAAGCTGACATTGGTAAAAAATAATAGATTCGTCCATTTCCAACTGTAAAACGGATGCTTGTCTTTCCATACAATCCGTGGTCAGACAGTACGTACATACAGACGTCACGAGAAAATTCGTTGTAATTAACTCGGGAATCGTCAAAATGGATATTTCGCCTGTCTATACGTTCTTAGGCATTTATCCACGTGTGGTCGAACAGAAAAAAAAAAATCAATATTCATTCGGAGGTGAGTAAAATGGAAATTAAGGTCCATTTTTGAGTGAAAAGTTTTTCGCGAATACAGTACTTCCTTTTTTGTAAAAGGAAGTAAAAATGGGTTACTTCTTTTCTGGAAAAGCCAATATAAATCAAAGTAATTGTTACAAAACATATTTTTTTAAATATTTATTACAAGTTAATTAAATATTTTGTGTACTCTGAACTCATCGGATTTTTGCTAAAACAGAATTTATGACTTTCATCTGTGACGCAATCTATTATCAGAAATATTAATTTACTTTTTCTGATGCGCATTTGTGGTTATAATTCAAATTTATAGCTCACTCTCGTTTGAGTTGTTCATTTATAAATTAAAAAAAAGTTTGAAACAACGTTACATTTGTTTCAATCCGGCGCATAAATAGTTATGAGTGTTACGGTCAATTATTTCACTAATAGAGTCGGTTGAGGTAATGGAGTCGTTTCAAAAACTTTTAAAGTATTTTTTTCCGAAAGAGCATGCTTAAAAACATAGAATCTGACAATTTTTAAAATATTTCTTTAAGTTTAATATTAGAAAAAAAAATACTTAAATCGGTGCTCTTTCATCGTTTAACGCTTCAGCCGATGACATCACAAATGATGAAATGCCATTCAGTGTTGCCATTCACGGTCCAAAATATTTAATTTGCATCTTTACTCGCGTGTATTGGCAACGATATGGTTGATAGCAGGCGTAGAGCGCAGTTGTAATTCGTTTCTTGATTATCATAATGTGAAAATGCGGTAGAAAGATGCGCCATAGTGCATCATTTGTGACGTCATAAAGACCACGCCTTGTTTGAAGAATCGGACATTTTAGAAAATGAATTAAAAAATAACTGTTGGGAAAATGAAAATATTTTCTGACTCCATGTTTTTTTTTTGCTTATTTTATCAATTTTAGTGACAAAAAATACTACTTTTGACTGAAGGAAACAACCCCATTTTGAACAATTCAAATTTAAGATCCTTCCCAAACTCTTGGATGAATTGAGAAAAAAAAGATTTGTTACATTTCATTCAACGCTATGAGAGCAAATGTGCCCAAAAGATTTGAATTTATGACTATTGTTACAAATTCTGTAAATAGTAATTATTGTAGTAACGTAACCTGTAAATAGTTTCCCGTAATGAATATACAACCCCTTTTCATTCGGCTGAAGTATACGATCCCCTATTTCCTTTTCTTTTCATTGATAAAATTTGATAACGGTCTACGCATTTCGAGAAGCAGTAAGAATGTTGTGGAAACTTTTTCGATGTTTATGAAAGCGTCCCGCGTGATAAAAAGTTAGTTTCGATTGAGAATTTGTACTTATAGCGAGGCATTTCGCTGTGTTGTTTTCGTATTTGGAAGTAAATACGTGTGTAACCGTTAAGTTTACGGTGTTGAGTGATATTTGCTTAATTGCTGATGATTAATTTAGCAGTTGTTGACGATCTTTCCTGTACATAGTGTAAATAAATTCTCTGTGTTTTTAATCAAGAACTGTGTCGTCCTTTCAAGAAAGTTGGAAGTCTCGTCGGATCCGTTACACTATTATTACTCTACTAGAAAGTTGCTCGTCAAAGTATGACGGATGAAAATTGCTTCTACATTTGAACGAAGCAATTACCTGTTTAGTGATATGCTGATATTTGAAATTTTAACCAGTCTTACCAGTAAAACAATTAAGTGACCGGATCGAGTTCAGCCTTGTCACGATAAAACCT
>NC_072732.1:10665084-10784627 GCF_026930045.1 Uloborus diversus
TCATTCACAAGATAGATGTAGATACGATCCTAAAATGCCTAAGTTTCTAAAAACAAAGCAGAATTGGATGTTTTCTTTAATTGAAAACTGATGAAAATAACAAAAAATGGTCTACAAATTGTTTTTCTATTGTTATTTAAAATAATTTTCTTGAGAAATAAAAAATTTTGTTCTTAAAACTTAATCTTATCCTCACTGCCTCGGACGCAAATGTGATAAAAACTTTTCAATGAATTGTAGTTTCATGAAGATTAATTATTTTTTAATTGTCTTCATTCGACAAATTAAAAAAGTTATTTCTTATTTTTGGGCATAGCCGCCATATTTGGTCATTCCCAAGATGGAAGTACACTAGACTTTTTAAGTGCCTAAGTTCCCGAAAACGGCATTGGATGTTAATTGCAATGCAAACTATTGAAAACCACACAAATTGTGCCTTTTTTTTCCGGATAATTTGTAATTATTTTCTGGAAAAATACAAAATTTAATCTTTATAACATTTTTTTGTTTTAATTGATTTAGACTCTTATGTGCTAAATACTGACTATTTTGTTTTTATTGTATCCTTTTAAGGATTATTAATTATTTATTACTACTTTTATACTACAAATCCAAAAATCTACATATTATTTTAAATTTTTCACTTTGTCGCCATATTTGATCGTTTGCACAATGGAAATAGACTTAAACTTCCAGAAACAGAATTGGATGTTTATATCAATGAGTAACATTGAAAATAACATTAAAATGTGCAAAAAGTTGTGAATTTTTGAAAATTAACTAATACTTTCTGGAAAAGAAAATTTGAAATTTTAATGTAAGCGTCCTTTAATATGTGAAGAAAAAAAAAGATTATTGGCATTGGCCTATGATTGGCGGATGTTGATTTTTGTTACTATGCATTACATGGTATGCCAATTGATGCAACAAGTTAACCATATTTATACTAAAATTTAGCTTTGCATTTTGCTCAATATGTTTTGTGTAACCTACTTATAAGAAAATAAAAAGTATTGTAAACCAAAAGCGGATGCTAAAAGGTTGCTGCAGGACTACAGCAAAACGCTATAATATTACGCGTGACATCAAAAAAACCCTAAAATAAGTTGAAAGTACTCTGTTTTCAACAAATTAAAACAATTTTGAACAAAATGTTTAAAAAAAACTTAAAATTTTGACAGAGAAAACAAAGGAAAAAAATCTAAGTTTTTTTTTTTTTTAAATCTAAGGGGAGAAGTTTCAGTTCTTCTGCATTGCTACTTTAAACAATTTTAATTATTTTGAAAATATTACTATTTAAACTTAAATTTTTAATGAAGCGAGTAACCTGGAATTTTCTAAAAAACAACCTGGAAAACCTGGAAAAGTCAGGGAACTATTTTTAACCAAAAGTGTATGAACCCTGTATAAGTGGCAAAATTAAAAGTTTGGAGATAACCAGTACAAATGGTAGGCAAACCCCTCCTCTGTCTTGGGGCAAGAGATAGTACTAGTAGCCCTGGTAGGTGCTGCTGTACAGCATGATTTAGGGAAAAAAATCAATGAAAGCCAACCTAGAACGTTATCTTTATGATTTTACTCGAAACTTAAAAATATCCTCTTACATCCCTTTGCTTCTCAGTGTCTCAATTGATCGTGCCGTGGCACGAGTTTCATTGTTGAAACTCGCAAGTTACTTGATCGTCAGCTGTTATTTATACAAAGACATGGGCGCCCAAATGCAAAGTTGCAAGGGGGGGGGGCTCAAATATTTTCCCTGTGGTTTAGCTGGATATTTTCCCCGTGGAAACTGATTTCAGGACGGATTAGAGTCATTAAAATTTGACATTTCTAATAACTTATTCATTAATGACTGGAGAAGAAATGTTTTTACATTTTTGCAATGAAAAAAGTACTAAAAGCAAGGAAGTTCTAATTTCAAAGGGGGAGGGGGCTTGAGCCCCCCCCCCTTGCCCCCTATATGGGCGCCCTTGTACAAGGATGTGGTTTCCTTGTCAGTATCAGTGTCCCGATTCCGAAAATGGCGTTCTTTCGCACAGGTGTGGCAGTGGGAGCTGGGATCGCTCTCCATCTTCTCTGCCTGGATGGTGCTGCTCATGTTCATCAGCAAGTTCCCTTTCCTCGGGATCTACGTCCTCATGTTCATCCAGATCCTGAGCACCTTCGTCAACTTCTCCTTCGTCTTCTTCCTCTTCGTGGTCGCCTTCGCCCTCGCTTTCTTCACCCTGCTGCAGAATCAGGTAAGTCCCCATGTCACCTTCGAGTGTCCACCCAAGAAAGCATCTTCGGCTCCTTTTTTACTTTCGTCTATATCTAATATATAGAAGAAAGTATTGGATTCGTGCAAATTTTCGAATTTCGAATTTTGACGGATTCGAACGTTTTGAGGTGTGCTGAGTCCATTTCGACCATTTTTGGAAAATGTCTGTCTGTCTGTGTGTGTGTGTGTATGTGTGTGTGTGTGTATGTATGTGTGTCACGTCTGTGTGTGACCAGTTTTTTGTGGCCGCTCTACAACAAAAACTACCGCATGAAATCGAACGAAATTTAGTACACATATGTGCCCCTATGTGAACTTGTGCCCATTAGTTTTTGGCGCGAATTCCTCCAAGGGGGGTGGAGCAATGGGACGTTTTTTCGAGTTACGCGTGATTGCTATTCCTCAGGAAGTTACTGGCGGAATCAAACAAAATTTGGTCCATATGTTGCCCCTAACAGGAGCAGGTGCTGATTCAATTTTGGTGTCAATAACTCAAACGAGGGTTGAGCTATAGAACGTTTTTTGTCGTCAATTGTGACTGCTGTATCTCAAGAAATAATGAACGGAATGAAAGAAAAATTTATCGGCAAGTAGCCCTTAGTGGGTATAAGAACTGATTTTATTTTTGTGTCAACAGCTAAAAAGGGGGTAGCGCGAACGCCCGTTCTTTTTTTCCATTTTGAGTGCCCTATCTCAAGAAGTAATGCTACGTTCTGGTTGAAATTTGGAATATATGTGAATCCATGTGTAAACAGGCTTTGGTTCTATTTTGACGCCGATCGCTCCAAGAGGTGTTGATTTTTTTTTTTTTGCGAATAAAAATAGCTTTATTAATGCAACAATAAGAAAGATAAATCGTAATAGATTGTCGTCTGCGTATTTCTCGTGATTTTAATTGTATGGAAATGATCGGAAATATTATCTCAATGATTTAAAATTTTGAACTGTTGCCATCTTATGTTTGTTAACAAATAAAATATTTGTAATTAATTCAAGCAAGGCTTTTAAAATTACTTTCAATTTTCGCTCTTTGCTTTGCTTTTGCAATAATTCAGACATTGGAATGGTTGTCAAGTTTTTTCATGTGAAATTTTGTTTTTGTTGGGAATATTGCTCCCTCATCAAGCATGGGGAGGGATCAGAAAAAAAAGAAAAATATAGAAGAAAGTTTCGTGATGGCCACAACATACTAGTTTTGAATCCCAAGATGAATGTTGTTGAATGTTAAAATTATGCTATGTTGTTTCCTTTTTTTTAGAGTTTTAAGATGATTCATTTGTGACCTTTGTTCACAAAAAGATTGAATTTCAGAAAATGTATGAAAACATGTTCCCAGTTGTTGATTTTTATGATTTGTTTTGTAACCAATTAATTTTCCTTTTCTTCGTTAAAATTAAAACTTTTAATGTGATTATAACTAAATTACGAATTCTAAAACTATATATACTGACATTGTATGTTAAAAAAACGTATCTCATCTTTTAAACCTTTGTTTTTTTGCCTAAGTATTACAGGGTGGCGACAGATCAGGGAGATCAGGGAAAAGTCAGGGAACTTTATCACTCAGGGAAATATCAGGGAATTTTGAAAAAAAATAACAAAAATTCAGGGAAAATTGATCAAATGAAGAAAAAAATTTTTATTTTCCTTGCAAAATGAAGTACTTTGATTCCCTACGAATTTCCGCCAATTATTTGTTTTAAAAAGTAAAATTATTGAGGTGCGATTATGCAGTGCCGCATATTTGTGCATCTTTTTTCTTCAAGGTCAAAGAATTCAATCTAAGGATGAGCTTCCTAAGATTGCTTCTGTATCTGTAAGTTGTTTATTTTATCTAGCTTGAATTTTCCTTCCACGCATTCCATGTTACGTAAAATAAACAACCCTACAGGCAAAGCGGAAGCAGTCATTAATGACTTTGCTCCCTTGCCTTTACTCATTGTTTTGAAGTAACTGCCGTAAGTAATCTCGAAGGAAACCATTATCATTGGTAACGTAAATCAGGGAAATTTAGTGAACTCAATCAGGGAAAAGTCAGGGAACTTTTTTTTTCCAGTTCCTGTCGCCACCCTGGATTACTTATTTTGCTTACTAAATATTCATTGAGCAACCATCCCTGAAAAAAAACAGCTCATTATGCCCTTCTAAATTAAAAATAGCAAACTGTGGTGCTAAGGGGGGGGGGGGGTGTTGATAGCCTCAAGGGCATTTAGTATAACAATATTTTAGTACAATGAATGCAATAAGTATAAAATGTATGTTACACACAAGACAAACGCTAATTTCAAAGAATTTTAAGAGGTGGGCAATGACTAAAAAAAATTGCAACAAATAATTTGAAGCACATGTGAAAGCTGGTCTATTAAATTCATTCACCATATAAAAAATGAATGTTCTTTTCAACCATTTCAGGACTGCACATTTTTATTTTTTCGGTGATCCCTTAGAGTATACGCCATATACTCTTGAACATTTTTTAGACATATAGCGTATACCCTCAAGCTTCAAAAATTTTTATATTTTGACATGTTATGTACTAGCAGTACCCACATGGCAATGCCCAATCTAAAAAGTTAAAGGAAGTCCGTTCAACAAAACAAAAATTCACTCCCCCTTCTGATATTAAATGATCATTTTTCTTCAACTAAAATGTGTATGCACCTTTTCAAAAAACTTATTAAAGTGTCTCTGGAATTTAAAACTATTCGCCAAAACACATGAAAAGATTAACCATTGCTTTAAAACTCAAAATTATCTTTCAACTTCATAGTTCATCCCTTAACGCACGAAGCAACCACGCTACCGTAACGCTGCCCTTTAGCGAGTGAGGCCTCCCCCCCCCCCCCCCGCAATTTAAAGTGTTTCGCCAAATAAACAATGCTGTAATAAAAACCTTATAAAGAACAATCAGAATTGAATAATACGACTAATCAATTTACTTAGATTAGTAACTACCTTCAATTATAAGAACAAAACAAAAGTTAAAGAAATAAGGAAAACAAAACCCAATAGAAAAATGCTACAAAATCAAATTATGTACCTGAACATCACAAAAAACGCATTCAAAAATCTGTTCGCTGAATCTGAATCGCAGCTATCGACACTGTCAGCCGGCGCCCTCTCGAAGAGTTAACTTACCCCACCATCTATTGAGAATTCATAGAACTAAACAATTATTTAAACATTTAATTTGCAGTAATAAATATTTTGGTGAATCTGGTTTAACAAAATGGCCTGTAGCCTTCCTCAGTGAATGGACGATTCATCACAAAAAGAATTTTTCAATTCGTACCAGTAGTTCCCAAAATTAGCGCGTTCAAGCAAACAAACTCTTCAGCTTTAATAATAGTAGTATAGAAATAAATTTTCCTGTTTTCATAACATTTTTTATTGCTGCTCCATTCCTATTAGTCATAGCATGATGTCATCAGGGTTCGTATGCCTCCTGAAAATCCTGAAAAACTCCTGAAATTTAATTTTTTCTTCTAAGGACTCTTAAAATTCCTAAATTTTTGTTTTAACCTCCTGATTTTTCTCCTCTCCTCCTGAAAGTTTTCAACAACAATCGCTAATTTTAATTCCATGTCATCTCTGTTTAGGCATCCATATTGAATCGCTGGGAATCAATCAAAATTATCCTATTATACAGATCACCCAGTGCTTTTCGCAAAGGGTATGCAAAGTATGGGGGAGGGGGCAAAGTATGTATTCGCAAAGACATGGGGTGTGTTCAAACCGACTGACCTATTACTCTGTTCAAACATGCCCATTAAGGTTACTGATTGTAACCGCCACTATAGAACGAACCAAGAGCATGTGCTAGGTTTTGTGTTAACAGCTATTAAGCATATTTTCTATATTGCTAATTAGTTGTGCTATTGCTATTTTGTAGTATATTTAGTGCTGATAATGTGCCGATAAATCTAATATTTTGTGTATTCATGTTATTTCCAAATATTTTGAATCCAATTTTTATTCATTTATTTATTTTATTTATTTATTTATTTATTTATTTATTTATTTATTTATTTATTTTTTGATTGAATAGTGTGTGAAAAAAAAAATTACTAATCGATTAAAAATTTGACAGCAAAGTAGATTTAATGTTACTGAAACTAATTTTCTTGTAAAAACCGCTCGTGTTATTACTCCTGAAAATTTTGCATTTGACTCCTGAAAACTCCTGAAATTCATTTTGTCTGGAAGAGTATGAACCTTGTGTCATATAGCCTATAACCTTCCTCAGTGAATGGACGATTCAACACAAAAATAATTTTTCAATTTGAGCCAGTAGTTCCTGAGATTAGTGCACTCAAACAAACAAACATCACTGCTCTATATTATTAGTATAGATATGATCGCATATTGTGCGTAACTGATTGCTGGGAGTACACCCTCAGAAAAATTGATGGGAACATTACTAAATATTGCAGTGTTCTAACATGTGTGAATTTTTAAATGAAGTACAATTCTGCCGTGGGCAAGTAAAGGGCAGTAACTGCAAATTTTTAATTTTTTTATATTCTTCTATTGTACTTCAGCTTTATTGTACAAGGTTGTTTATTTGGTTTCTGGTGAAAAAAAGCACAAAATAGACGTCTAATTCCAACATTTCCCTATTATTAGTAGTATGGAATCCAAGCACTTTCCTTTAAATAACTCGAAAATTAATTTCTGCAGACACTTCCATTTACCTGCCTACGGTAAAATTTAACTTAGTTAAATTTAATTTTTATGTATACAATAGAAGACCGTTATAACGCACACCTTGGGACCAGAGCTTTTGAGTTATACAGGTTTTTGCACTATATAGATCATTTCACAAATTTTGAAACTAATATTCAGAATATATCTATAAATTAGCACTTCAAAATGAGATTTATCTGCAATGAGTATTAAAGCACCAATATTACAATTAGTCATTCACAAATAAATATGTTTCACAATCAAAATCCTGCACTTCTGCTAGCTTCATGGTTTGCATAACAGCTGCATTTTCAAGAGCCATCTCATATTTTCTTTTTACTGTGAACACTAATTTTCATTTTAAAACTTTGAATTGAGATGGAAAGATGAAAAACTGTTTTAAAATTTAATTTACCTAACCATTTTTATGTTTGCAAGACAAAACAGAGGGAGTTTTTAACTTGAAAACCTATTGTTTACTTCTGAAAAGTAGTGCAGTTTATAGAGAATTGCGTTATATAGGTCGGCGTTATAACGGTCTTCTACTGTAACTCTTAATTTTAATTCTACAGTATACTCCCAATTATCCGTGTGTGGATTATCCAGTTTGCGGATTATCCGTGCATCATTTCGGAATCACACCTTTTTAAAACTTCTTTTCAGGCGATAAAATCAGGTTAATACGAAGCGTACCTTACTATCCGTGCACAGAGGTCAAATCGGGACACGTGTCCTTCCCTCATGTGCTCTATTGTAGCTGCCTGGTCAAAGGTAAAATCAGTTACCCTTGCATGATCTTGGAGAAAAATCTTGCCACAAGAGTCATTGGATGAAAGAATCATCTTCGATTGCCGAAGATAATATCGATAACATCATTGAGGAAGTTAAAGAAATCGAAGGTTTCGAATCTGTTGATGCTGAAAATGTAGAAAAGAGGTTTAAAAGCGACGAATGTGAATCAGGATTTCAATGTCTAACTGACGAAAAATATCATTGAACTTGTTACTGAATCAAACGCAAGTGATGATACCGAAAACAAAGATTAAGAACATGAAGAAAATACAATTTCACATTCTAGTGCTCTACAATCTGTGGAACAATTATTGGATTACACGAGTGAAAGAGGTTACGATTACGGAGAAATAATTGCAGTAAGAAAAATTCGGTACGGTCATACGCAACAATTTAAACAAACAGAGAAAACAAAAATGTATCACCGATTTTTTTTTTTTTTTTGCAATAAATTTCGAAGAAAAGTTCCTGGTTTGTGTGAGTATATACATAGTTTTTTTTAATTTCCCCTTAAATAGTTAGCCTGCATATTCCTTAAATGATTTTTCAGATTATCCGTGTTTTTCGATTATCTGTGCTACTCCGCCCGGTGATTAGCACGGGATAATCGGGGAGTATACTGTATTTTGATTCAAGATCCAGCATTTTAGCAATGTAAATATTCCAAAACTGAAAATTTGCATTTATGGCCGTATTGAACTGCATCAAATCGAACTCTGTCTTTCCCCCAGAACCCTTTCGAGAGTCCCCGGCGAGTTAAGTAAAAACAGTAAAATTTCGGTTGAAAACTGTTTATTAAATTTTTTAACTATAAATATTGTGTTTAATAGCGCGATCTAGAGACAAATTTTCTTGTGTAAATGCTAACAGTCCACAGAACATAATTCCTATTTCAATTCCTAATTAAAACTTAATGAGACAGTTCCAACTTGTGAACATTGTATTTTTCTGTTGAGTTCATCATTTATAGTATATTTCAAGCAAGTTCATGTAATCCCTAAGATTGGTAAACGAACTTGAACAATATTTGCGCTTGGCCTATAGACTATTGGTTTCCCGTGAAAGAAAGCTCAAAATAGACGTCTAATTCCAACATTTCCCTATTATTAGTAGTATGGAGTCCAAGCACTTTCCTCTAAATATCTCGAAAATGAATTTCTGCAGACACTGCCTTACTTGCCTATGAAAGAGTTTAACTTGATTAAATTTAATTTTCATATATAACACTTAAGTTTGAGTATATTTTCTTTCAAGATCCAGCATTTTAGCAATATAATAGTCCAAAACTGAAAATTTGCATTTTATGGCTGTATTGAACTGCATCGAATCGAACTCGGTCTTTCCCCCAGAACCCTTTTCGAGAGTCCCGGCGAGTCCATCATCAAGACGGGGGTCATGATGATCGGCGAGATAGAGTTCGATGCCATCTTCAACGACCCGGACAACAAGGTGTACTTCCCGGGGCCCTCCTACCTGCTCTTCGTGTGCTTCATGCTCCTGATGGCCATCATCATCATGAACCTGCTCATCGGATTGGCCGTCGACGACATCAAGGGGGTCCAGGAGAAGGCAGAACTGCAGCGCCTGGCCATGAAGGTAACCTTCCACGAACCTCTGGGGACAATCCATGCATGGCGCCACTAGATGGCGCTGGCACTTAACTGTTGGATGGGAAGGTATGATTGAAACTAACTCTTGCCCAAACAACGTAATACATTTAGCAGAGTGAAATTGGAGTTCGTGAATCAGTATAATTGAAGACGAATAGCTCATTAAACATCATTTAATTTATTAAAAGATAAAAAACAAAGTATATGGCTTTAACAAAAAGTAAATAAGGATAAGTATACCATTATTGCAAATACCCCGTTGACCTAGACTAATAAGTAATTATCAATTGACCCGACGATCGTTCATGAGGAACGAAGTCTTCAATGGACAAACGTCATACTACTTCAATTAAACAAAAAAAGGCTAACAGCCTAAGCTTGCTGAACAGACAGCAAGTTGGCTTGCCTGACATGAGCCAACGCGTCTAGGCTGTGCAAGAAGTGAGAGAGAGATCAACTGATAACAGCTTTGCTTATATTCAGAATCTCATTAGCATATCTTCACTTCAATGCTACCTGATCGTGATCTTCAGTGGCCAAGCCCGAAGCGTGTGCACGTGACGTCACCTGTTCTAGAAGGATCGACGTCAAGGTAGTCACGTCATGGGCAACGCCCACTACACGTGCCGTTCTCTATTCCAAGACTAGTTACGTCACGGATTCTAGCGTTCGTTAAGGAACAATGATATGAAAACTGCAAATATCTAAATGTTATCTAACATGATAAAAAAATGATAATAAACCTTCTCTTAGATTGACATACTATGTCTATCATTAACGGGCCTCGACAATCTTTGGCTTTTCTGTGTTAAACCGATGCAGCTCCTGCATCCACCAGTCATTGTCGATGTTTCAATACAGCTCATGCATCCACCCAGGCCCGTGTCCAGGATTCCATAAAGGGAGGGGTTTTTTGCAGGCCTGTCATTTCAAAATTTTTTTTTTTTTGGGGGGGGGGGGGGGGTGAGGTGCAAAAAATTTGTTTAATGGTCACAATAAGGGGCTTAGCGGTTCAGAGTGCAGGGGGGGATGGTTCAAATCCGCAGAAGATTAGATTTTAAGTTATATACTACCTATTCTATTAATATATTTTATACACAGCAGAACCTTGTTTATCCAGCCCCTGTTTATCCGGATCAAATTTGTAGAACAAAATATATTTACGTAAATAATCATTTAAAATTATGATTTCAAGAAGGGAAGTTTAAATACGCCAAATACTCGGTTTCATTTTGATCAAGCATACTATTCCTGCAACGGACATACAATAAAGTATAGTACTAATTTAGCAAACAATATGATATACTTTGGATGTCAGCCCAATGCTATTGCAGCTGAATTATAACTGATGAAGTAATTGAGAAAAAACGGTATGATGTAGTTTTGTTAGAAAGCATTGTTTTTTTCGTGCAATAAAAGATAAGTCTGCATATTTAAGAATATTATTGATTATTATCAGGATTTTCATTTTTTAGGATTGCCTTTGGTCCCATCTAGTCCGGATAAATGAGGTTGTATTGTACATACATGTAAGGATCGCTATGAACCCCACCTCCCAGAAGGAAATTTCTGGTTGTGCAAGAAAACCTCAGTATTTATCCATTTTGCTGCTTGTTTAGATTCCAACCTATTATCTGTTTAATGAGCAATATATTGCAACAAATACTGAGAAAATTTCACAAATTCTATTATGACATATGTTTTCAGGTTTTAATATTCTAAGATAATGCTTAGCAAACTAAATAGGAGGAGTTTCGATGCATGCAGATATAAATTACATAAACAAACCCAATTACTATGCATCTACAGAGCGGCAGCACTCATCGCTTTTTGTGACACGCCCCAGATCAAAACCCCTTATGAGGAGCAATATTAAACATGTATTGGCAGCTTATTCAACCATTTCCTCCATCTCTGTTTTTCCAAAATATAATTTTAGTTGATTAAGAGAAGACAGTCGCAAGTTGCCAGGCAACTTCAAAGAGAATGCTTTTTTAAAAAAAAGTTCTGTACACAAATTTCAACATTAAAGCTAATTGTTAAACATGCACAATTCTTCATTTATTTTCTTATTTTTTCCCCAATGGGAGGGGTTTAACCCCTAAAACCCTCCCCTTGGACACGGCTCTGCGTCCACCAATCAATGACAATGTTTCAAAGTTTGTTTATTTTTGATTGGACGTCACCCATTTTGACCGCAAGAGTCGCCACAGGGTATCTACTCCTGCATTCACCAATCAATTGCAGAGTAATGGAAAAAGGGGTGCCCTGTAGCGCCCTCTTTGTTACCATAGGTTTCAGCAATTGCCACGGCCTGCAAATATTAAGTGGGGCCATGATCCATGTCGCCAACAAAGGGCTATTCGCTACTCCAGAGCTGGAATACGCTACCTTTCGGTGATTAACAATACTAAGTCTGCATATTAACTAAGTAAATATGCAGACTTATCTTTTATTGCACGAAAAAACAATGCTTTCTAACAAAACTACATCATACCGTTTTTTTCTCAATTACTTCATCAGTTATAATTCAGCTGCAATAGCATTGGGCTGACATCCAAAGTATATCATATTGTTTGCTAAATTAGTACTATACTTTATTGTATGTCCGTTGCAGGAATAGTATGCTTGATCAAAATCCTACTCCTACTTTCGCGGAATGGAATGTTCACACTAAAAGGTGAAACATTCCATTCCGCGTGTTTTCTTTGGGGGTAAATTACAGGCTTCAGACAGTTTATGGTGTAATGTAATTTCAGAAGAATGGAAAAGAAAGCGTCCCACAAACACAATGAAAAATTTCTATTGCTCACTAAGCGTCAAAGCAAGTTATAAGTTACAGCATTTGTTTGTTTTACCTTTTTCATCCGCCATTAGACAGTGGCTGCAGCGCCCCTATAGTTTATTGGAGTTGCGAATAAACTTGCACATGTGTTTCCTGATTATCAAGAAATCTATTTATCACCACCATTCTAGTGATTTTTTTTTTTTTTTTTTTTTTTTTGTGATACAAGGAAAGCAATTCTGTTCACATTTGCAGCTGCATGTGCATTTCATTCACATCCTTTATTCTGTGTTTATGTTTGAAAATAATTTATTTGTTTTCATTAAAATTATATATTTTATTTATGTATTCTTTTACTATTTCTTGAGTTGTAGCAAAAGTATTTGTTGTTTTCGTAAAAAGGTAAAACTGTGAAGGTAAAAAAAAGTTATATTTTAGGAAAGTTGAAGCTTTTTGTTTTGTTCCTTAAGTTCTACAAAGTGGGGGGGGGGGGGGGGTTCTGCTACGGTAGCATTTTTTGCAAAATGCAAAAATACTTGATCTCACAAGATGGAAGTAGGCAAGATTCTTCAGCGCTTAAGTTTGCAAAAAAAAACTAGAATTTGATGTTTATTCAAATGCAAAGTAATGAAAATAATGCAAATTTTGCTGTGAAGCATTTTATTTATTTATTTATTTAATTAATTATTTAAAATAGATTTCTTGAGAAATGAAAAATTTTGTATTTAAAATGTCATCTTATCCTTATTGCATTGAACGCTACTGTGCTAAAAACTATAACAGTTCAATTACATTGATGTTTAATGAGGATTTTTTATTTTATAATTATTTTTCTGCTCCAACTTTCAAAAACCTAAATCTTAATTTTTAGCGCAGTCGCCATATTTGGTCACTTCCAAGATGGAAGTTGATAAGATTCTCTAAATGCTTAAGTTTCCAAAAACAGAATCAAATGTCTATTGCAATACAATGCAAACTATTGAATATTCCTGTGCCGTATCGTTTTCCCGTGGATTATTAATTATTTTCTTGAAAAATTCAAAATTTTTTCCTTCAAATTTTATTTTCATATTATTTTTTCCTTAATGCTTTGGACGTTAATGGGCTAAAAGCTGATTCTTATCTAAATTATAGTTTTTTTTGGGGGGGTTTTAATTATTTATATTTATTTTTATGCAACAACTTCAAAAATCTGTTATCTTAAATTTCATTCGCACGATGGATGTAAACAAGACTATTAATTGCCTAAGTTTCCAAAAACAGAATTGGATGTTTATCTCAATGTAAACTACTAAAAATAACACAAAAAGTGCCAGAAATAATGTTTTTTTTTTTAAAATTAGTTATTGTCTGAAAAAGTGAAATTTTATCAGCAAAATTGTATTTGATCCTAACTGCTTCAGAAGCTTTGTGATAAACTAAAACTATTTCATCTAAAATGCAGTTTCTTGCCGACTTCTCATGGATTTTTTTATCTTTATTTTGAAAAAAAAGAAAAAATAAACAAATAAAAACCTATCTTAACTTAAATTTATCTTAGTGGAGCATTACGTCCCCTCAGTACTGCATGTATTGGGGGGAGTGGACTAGTTCGCTTTTAAAAATAAAACTTGTGTTTTCTCAACAGTAAGTACAATTTTAATTTTTTTGTTTGAAATAAAAATAGTTACTGCATATTTATTTCTTTAAAGATGCCACTGCTGAACTTTGAATTTAGTTCTCGAGTATAGCTGAAACACATTGAGGCATTTAGGAAGATAGGTGAACTTCGACATCCAGTTTAACTCTTTTGCTAAAAATCTTTCGAACTTAGCTTAAACCCTGGTTCTAAATTCAACCATCTTTTACGAAACATATGGATTCCCGAGTTTCCAAATCGATTAACTACACTTTTTAAAAAAATCCTCATTTCTGTTTTAACAGTGCTTAATCTATGCTTAGCATGTGAATTTATAGTAAAGTTTTGGTTCAGTACATTTCTGACCATGTGATGGCAGAAAATGTAACACAAGGGCCAATTTACTCCTATGGATAACACAATCTTCTTCATCACTTTTCTCTACTTTTTGTTTTATAGAGTTAATCAATTTGGCAAGTGAGACATCCATATACAGTGGATGATCAAAAATCCGTACAAGTTGGGAGAAGTGGTTGTGCGGATTTTAGATTTTGCAGATTTCAGATCATTAAGGAGGCCGTACCTTTATATTCAAAAAAATAAAAACAATAAATAAAAATAACATACTTACAGTTAAAGTCAGACCAAACAACGTAAGTAGAAGCACAAATTTGTAAATTACAGCAATTTGCTGTAATTTACAAATTTGTGCTTCTACTTACGTTGTTTGGTCTGACTTTACTATTCAGCACAAAGGTATTTATTTATCATACTTACAGTTATTTACATTATTTATTATACATATTTACAATTGATACTGGCTATGTACACTTTGAAAACATTTCTGAGATTGAGGATTGTATCAAATTTTTGTACTGTTTAAGCTTAAGTTTCTTTTGAATACTGTACAACATTAGGATTTCCCCTAAGTTCTGACTATAGAACACTCCAAAAAGCATAATATTATTTTTTCACCACAATATGTTTGAGAACATTATATTTTTCAGCCGAAAACCAGCACTTTGGAACCAGCCTAAGAAAACATGTATCGGAGAGGAGAGACTTAGAGCTTACATCTTTCAGTCATTGCACCAAATGTAAAGCAACAAACTATTTTGCTAGTGACTGTTTTTGCATTGGGATCATCTTTTTATTCAGTGATTGATAGCGTAATGTGAGGAAATTCGTTTGCGGCGGATTATTGGCGACAAAATAGCAGTTTTACGTTTGCAAAAATTATCGTTCGGCAAAATTAAGTTTTGGGAAAAAGCAAGGCAGATTTCGGATGTTGGCGGATTTCGGGTCGGCGGATTTGTGGCGCTCCACTGTATCTCTACATAGTATAAAATGAAGTCTCCAAAAAGCATCTGTGTGTTTGAACTCGCAAAACTCGAGAACTACCCGGCCGATTGCGCTGAAATTTTAACAGTTTGTTCCTTTAAGTCCTGAGAAGGTTTGCAGACCAGTTCGAAAACAATTCGATGAATAGTTCTTTTTTTATTCCAATTTAGGCCCAATTTTCTCATAAATTCCCGAATATGGGGGTGAAAAATTACTCGCAAATAGTAATATTACATATCGTTAGAAAGGGTAGAATTTTCCGGGTTCTACGCTATTTGTTTCAATGCTCTATCTTTATTACAGCGGGAGTTATTTGCGTTTTTAGCTCGATTTTTTGTAGGCTTAGCTGAAATTTAGGTACTACTTTCTTCATTCAATAAATCAATAAAAAGTGAAGGAATTGTCCCACGGCTTTCTTTTTGACGTCATTGGAAAAAGCGACCTTTTTTACTCCAGAATTAACTCGACCTATGGTCGAAAAAGTAAGCTTTTATCTCGAAAGGGAAAAAGTTACAAGCCTTTTTAAATCAAGTTTCAGAAATCTCGATTCCATTCAAATTATGAACCATTTTCTTTCGCATTTTAATTCCTTAAACTTATTTTATTTTGTGTTTCCATGGTTACGCATTTTAAATCCATTTTTCTGGATTTAATTTCTTAAAAGTATTTTAATATTTGCCGTCATTGTTTGGAAGGGAAATCATGATTTTTTTTTAAATTTATTTTTTACGCCTTATTGTTGAATATACGTCACTTGACACAAATTTTATTTTCAAGTAGGACCGGGCAACGCAGCTAGTGTATTACTAAATGTCTTTTAATGGCAGTTCTGAGTTTGTTAAATGACATAACTTTCATGAATTTTCCGACATCTATTATTCCTCTGTTGCAGGTAGAACTGGTACTGACAGTGGAGAGGATCCTCCCCACAGTGGTCCTCAGAAAGTGCATCTCCAAGTGCCGTACCATTTACCCCAACGCTTTTCAGACCTTCCCCTGGTATCAAAAACTCTTCAAGTACCAGTGCAGCTTCCCTCCGAGACCCTCGAAGGTAATCCAATTGCATTCTTTTGCTCTAAGCTTTCATGCCCAATGCAGCAGGATAGTTTTGAATTTTTAACTTGATCATTTTAATATTGATATACAGTAACACCTCGTTAAGTCGTCACTCAAGGAATCAAAAATTTTTGACCACTGTTGATCATTTTATGATGCAGTTCTTATTTGCAAGAAACCAGACTCTTATTGGCTTAACCATATTTTATTTTATCCAAAGCACTTATCTGGACAACAGAACTACAATAACAACAACAACCAAAAAAAAAAGACGAAGCAAGCTTTCTTATTGCATAACAGCGCCATCTGAAGAAATTAGCATAATTTGCAACAAATACTTATGCAGAGTAGAAAAAAAAGCCTTACAAATATTAATGAATAGCAGTAGAATTCTGTGAGAAAAACAATAACTTATGTAATCAATGTCTAAAAATTAATGGAAATTTTAAAAAGGGGGGAAAATACTAATGATAGTTACTTTGTTTTCTTTTCTCTTACTTATACATTACTTAATAACAACAACTTATTTTAATGTAGTTACGGTACATTAATACAACCCTTCAAGGTTGACTCATGAAGTTGTTGCTTACGGAAAAGAATGATCTCTTCTAACGTACATCAAGCTTTAAATTCTGTGTTTGTAGTTTCTTGAACGGATGTTAAATACTAACTTTCTCCAGGTATTAGATTTTGTCTGTCTCGCTGGAAAGAGTTTGATTCATATTCTCGGCACTAGGCAGAGTCACAGCAAGAAGTATGCTTTGAACGACCAGAACCGAGGATCGAGATTTCAAGGAAAAATGACTATTAAACAGCCTTTCAACTAAGTCGGACACTATTTTCTAAGATCCAATAAGGAAAAGGAATTTTAGAAAACAACTTTTGAGTGACTAGTTAACGGGGTAAAATTAAATTTGGTGACCAGTAAAGGAGGATCATTTTACATTACTGTGAATGAGACCTTGTCGGGACCGAAGAAAAACGACCACTTAAACGGAGTGACCACTTATTGAGGTTTCACTGTATGTTGCAGTTTTTGAGCAAATGGATGTAAGTGGACTTCTTAAAGTTTTGAGAAAAATGTATTTGGAGTTCAGATCCTGGGTAGACATTCGTTGAGTATCTTTTCTAAATTGGATTGTATGGCAGCACCAACCAGGGATACTATACAAGGGCACCCATGCGCAAAAGTTAAAGGCAGGGTTCGTACGCTCCTTCAAAACTCCTCCAATACACCTTCATTTATTAACATTTTTTTTACGGGCCCTTCAAACTCCTTCATTTTGGTTTTAACTCCTTCTTTTTTAGTTCAAGACTACATAATCTTCCTCTATGACAGCTACTTAAAATACTTCGATCGACAACTAACTTCGTCACAAAGGCGATTTTAATGTAGTAATTTCGTGCATTTATTTTTTTGGATTTACAAATTGATCATAGTTAATTCATAAAAGTTGAAGGTGAAAATTTTATTAGAAGACTAAGACATTTCATAAGTGAAGTGAAACATGCTTAACCCATTCCTTACCCCGGCCGATACAGGATCGGCCGCGCAGTTTGTGTTAAAACTGCCCCGGCCGATTCAGGCTCGTCGCAAGAAAATGGTTCCTAACTGCCCTCGACGATCCTGTGTCGTCACGGCGTTCCTAGCAGTTTTTGCTTCGGCCGAATATGTGTCGGCGATCCTTCCAGGGGCAGCACCCTGTTATTGCGCTTCTCTGTTGGGTTCTGGAGCTTTTAGGGGAGCGGTAATCAAGCTCTTTTCTTAGACAAAAGGGATGTAACTTATAGTATTTCACAGAACTTGTTGTAATTTATTTTATTTTACTAAGATATTAATCTTTCAAGTACTCTTGGATAGGACACGTATAATGCTTCAAATAATCAGGCACTTTATTTTTATCTTTTCGTGGAAGCTTTGTTTCTTAGCATTCTGGCATTTGAACTCCTGATGAACAAGTGTGAAAATATTTCCTTACGCATTTGTCAATATTTCTATGCCTGAATAAAGCGAATAAACAGAAATATTTTTTCTTGTTATCAAAAATCCACCTTCTTACACAAGCATCCTTCACTAAATTGTTCATAATCCTCAAATTTTATAATTTATTTTACACAATATTATTTTTTTTAATTATCTTACATATCTTAATTTTGTACAAGTATGGTTTTTTTTTTAAATTATAATGTGTTTACTACGCTTTTTATTTATTTGTATACTATTATTATTTTAATTATGTATTTATTTTTAAATCATGATATTTTCAAACGTAAATTATAACTTTTTATGTTCGCGGCACCCTTTGATGGATTTTTAGTGATACGGTTTTGAATATTTTTAATTTCACAAACAAAAATTTCGACGACCACATTGACTACACGTAAAAGTTGACCATGCAAAACATAAAATAGATACGACAGTACAAATGAAATGAAAATATCTTGAGTTCTTTTCGCTTTACTAATACAAAACGAAACATTTCTTTTCTCCCTTTCTTTTTCAGATTTTATTTATTGTTTTAAAATAGCTCCAATGTTTTAATTGCACCTTCTTTTATGAGATTTTAAAAATAGAAATAAAATATTTGGTTTCTTTTCAATAATCAAATTGCCTTAATTAGTAAATAATCCTATGAAACAAACTAAAATTTATCCAAGCATGTTTAAAAAAAAAAAGAAAAAACAATCCGACTCTATTTCAAGCAATATTTTCTTTTTTTTCTTCTTCTGAAGACATGTTCCCAAACACAAGCAGTAAAGCTTGCTTTGAAATTCCTTTCTGATGCAAAATGTTTTGTTGTAAGAAAATAATGTGGAGGGGTTGACTATAAGACACCAAGGGGGACACCTCCTTAGGGAATCGACCTCTCCCAGGCTGTCTGTTATTCCTCTCTCAGCTGGGGGCTTTCAGTTGCATGCACAAAAGTATCCTTTAGGGAAATAGGAGATTAGCCACAAGTTTTGATCTTTTGTAATCATTTATCTTTAAAATACTTCCCACGCTTGAGCAACTGATATCTGGGCACTCAGAAGTGATTTTAAAGTCATGGGAAATAACGATAAAAGAACCGACCAGAAAAGGTATGTCTCTGTATTTATTGGTCGTTTTGAAGGGTCACAATGTATCAAAAGGCACCGAAGAATACTTTTTACCCTCTTAGAAAAGCATTCCCACAGTTAAAGCGTTTTTGTTTAGTCAATTGCCTTGCTCACAGGTTGGATCGATCAGTCAATTGTTTGAAGAATGTTTTGTTGAGCCCTTTTGAAAGATAGATCATCTTACATTTAAGTTTTGATTTCTTAAGCGTATAAAAAGGGGAAAAAAAATGATATACTGAGATAAAAGCAAAAGGAAAAATAAATCAATAAAAAAAATTAGTGTTATAAAAATAATTGCTTTTCGTCCTACACTCTATTGTTTATTATTTTCCCGTTATTTACTGTGTAAATTTAATGAATATTTTAGCACATGTTAGCAACCTCGTATTGTATTGCAGTACTTAATCTAGTACCTAAAAATTAATAAAGTGAAGCGATTTTCGAATGCAAGCTCAACAGCAAAAACAACATTAAAATCCCGATAGCAAAATGGGGAGAAAAGTGCTATTACAACGCAGCAAAAAGGAACTCCTTTCGTTCTCTGCGGCATGCGCATTACGGGGTTTCGGGCTGATCATGGAATGGGTTAAATGGTGCTTGGCTATTCTTTCAAGTTTTATGATTATTGTTTTTTCCTCCACCACACTCTCAGCAGCAAAAGTCAGGTTGTCTAATTGTTATTTAAATATTAAAAAATACATAAGTAGATGTATTATATTAAGTGATTGCGTTAAAAAAAACAATTGTTTCGTTAATTGCAGTTATGATATTGTAAAAAGGGTCATCCACAAGTGATGTCATGCTTTGAGGAGGAGACGGGCTCATGAAATTGTGACAAGGGGAAGAGAGAGGGTGACAAAAAGCGACATCACACAGTTATTGTAACAATGTGTTTGTGAAAAATATGACGTGACAGAGGAGAAGTTTGGGGTGAAGTGTGACACTTTGTGATAAAGGGTGCTTGCTGATGGTCAAATATATTGGAAAAAAAGTGACATCATTTAATGACACTCCATTAATACTCCTTCAAAATCTCATTTTACTGCTTCAAAACTCCTCCAAAACTCCTTCATTTTATTTCTGAAATTGAGTGTGAACTCTGAAAGGGGGGGCTCATATATTTTCCCCATGGAAACCGATGTCAGTACAGATTAGAGTTACAGTAGAAGATCGTTATAACGCTGACCTGTATAACGCAATTCTCTATAAACCGCACTACTTTTCAGAAGTAAACAATAGGTTTTGAAGTTTAAAAGCTCCCTTTGTTTTGCCTTGCTAACGTAAAAATTCTAAGGAAAATTAAATTTTGAAACAGTTTTTCATCTTTCCAGCTTAATTCAAAGCTTTTAAATGACAATTAATATTCACAGTAAAGAGAAAATACCAGATGGCTCTTGAAAATGCAGCTGTTATGCAAACCATGAAGCTATCAGAAGTGCAGGATATTGATTGTGAAAAATATTTATTTGTGAATAACTAATTCTAATATTGTTGCTTTAATATTCATTGTAGATAAGACTCACTCTAAAGTGCTAACATATAGATATATTCTGAATGTTAGTGTCAAAATTTGTGAAATGATCTATATAATGCAAAATCCTGTATAATGCAACATCTGTGGTCCCAAGGTGTGCGTTATAACGGTCTTCTACTGTATTAAAATTTGACATTTTTTATAACTAATTCATTAATGGCTGGAGAAGAAATGCTTTTACATTTTTGCAAAGAGAAAAGTACTAAAAGCAAGGAAGTTCTATTTTCAAAGGGGGGCATGAGACCCCCCCCTTTGCCATCCCCCCATATGGGCGCCCTTGATGCTATACTTGCTTGCAACTTAAGTTGACTGTGACGTCATGACGTGAGGAAAAAAAATGAGTTAACAGATAAAAGTAACACTTACTAACGAATAAGAAGACATCTCCACCTGTCTATGAGCTGCTATTGGCTGGCGCGTTTGACTCAAATGGATGGAATGCTTCGCTGGTAAAATTGAAAATATTTAGCGATTGACAGAAATTATGACAAAAAAAAGGTTATGTATGCGTGGCTTCAACTAACTTATCATCTGATTTCTAAAGCGAAGAGCGAAATTAAACCTGAATATCGGACAAGGTGCTAGGAACTATTTCCTTCACTTAGCCTCAACTCATTTCTACATAGTCAAGTAAGCTTGCAGTCGAGTCTAGTTCTATCTCCTACCCCAAAGCAAAGGAGACATCCTCCTGCCATTTTACATCCCTTTGCTTATCACTGCCTCCTATGGAAGTCGAATCTTTCCTTTGCAGATTCAGTTTTTCTTTTCTTTCCCTTTCCTGTGTGTTTTTTCATTTTTAAAATGAATTTCAGCTAGGATTTCATGTGAACAAATGGAGCCTTAGGAAAGCTATATTTATCATTTACAATTTAAAAAAAATGTCTTTGAAAATTAGATTATTATTTTTTTTCATTATGTCATTTGGTATACTATACCAACAGTATAACATGCTGTAAAACTGACTTCTATAATGTGATCACCTCTTGTAGAATTTAAAAAAGCCATTAGGTTGCAAATTTTGCTCTCCCCCCCCCCTTTAATTTAGTTTTTCCTTTATAGAAACTTTCTTGTAAATGTTATTGTTACTTTTTCAATTTATAGATGGCTTTAAATTAATGTAATATGTGAAAAACAATGCCATTTACAAATATGCCGTACATTTAAAATATAACAGCTCAGTTGTGTAGTGAAAAAAAGTCATGCGGGCACTTATACATGCACGCTTGTAAATACAGTACCCGCCGCTTATTAAAATCACATTCGTTCTGAGGACATTTGATTTTATAAAGCGACCGATTTTATAAACCGGCATTTCTGAAATAGAAAAAATTGAAATGTTTTAAGGTTTAAGTACTCAAAGAAATGATAAATAAAATAAAAAAATGAGAATCAATTTGTTAAAATTTCTTTTAGTTGTTTTAAAATAACAGAATTTGAAAGTAAAGATTCGACAGCGTTTGAATGTGTATAAAAATTTTTGTAAATTTTGTCATTACATACTCCCTTTTTTAATTCTGAAGTACATCGTATGACCGCCAAGCGTTTTTCTAACATCTACTGAAAAGAGAAAAAATGGCATTGCCATTTTCTCGTCTTCCGAGATCGATTCCTGTACTTTTTGGTGTGACATAACTTTGGAATGTATTATTTCTGCAACAATTTGTAACACATTATAGTTCTCTTTTTAAATTTTTAACAAATAATCTCCCAAAACTTGATTTTAAAAAATTTTATTAAAGGATGTTTTTAACATATTTTGGCATTGTAATGATTCTGTTCTTCCATATTTGGTTTTTTAAAGCGGCTGATTTTATAATCCAGTGATTTTGTAAGTGGCGGTTACTGTACAGTCGATTCCAAATGATCGGACTGCATTGGCAGGATCATTTTGGCCCTAATAATTCGGCTGGTCTGATTACTCAAACAAGGCATGTGTAGCTAAACATGAAACATTTAAATGCTATTATGATTGTATGGTGAGCATGCAAAGAGCCAAAGAAGAAATATTGCTGTGTATGAAATATTTTCATTGAAATATAAATTAAAATAAAGCAAAGAGTCTTTTTACACTTGTTTCAACAATGTTTTCTGCCCGATACAGTTTTAGTTACATTCAGTGTTGCCAGATGGTCAAATCCAGATTTCCCCAATTCCCTTCCAACTTTTCCCCAAAAAGCGGTGTTTTCTGCCAAAATTCCCCAAATTCAAAAATTATTTTTCCACTTATATTTTCATAAAATGAATCGACTTCCTCTAAAATTTTTGTCGCTTAAAATTTTTTTCCCCCCAAATAGCCAAATTTTCTTATAAAATTCCCCAACTTTTTTTTTCTTCCCATCTTCTTTTTTTTTTTTTAAATCTTCTTTATCTTTACTAATAATAAAGCTGAAAGTCTCTCTGTCCGGATCTCTTTCTGTCTGTCAGGATCTCTTAACGTTTATATAGCGCCAAGACCGTTCGGCTGATTTTCACGAAATTTGTCAAAGACTTAGTTTGTAGCATGGGGGTGTGCACCTTTAAGCAATTTTTTGAAAATTCGATTTTGTTTTTTTTTTCTATTCCAATTTTAAGAGCTTTTTCCCGAGCAAAATTATCATAAGATGGACGAGTAAATTACCAAGTTACATACGTGGAACCGTAACGTGAGCTAGCCAATTGGCGAGAAATTCATCATGCATTATTTGTAAATATACGGGAGGACCAAAAGACCTTTTAATTTTCTACTACAGGCCAAGCCGTGTGAATGCCACTAGTCGTAAATACAAGCGCCTGACCGAGAGATAAGAAATAACCAAATATTTTTTATCTACTCGCATTTACTACTCTGCTTCTGTATGTACATTTAAACTATATGATTTTTGTATATATTTATCCAAGAACACTCTTCATCACACTTATTTTTACCTGTTTCACGTATCAATTAGTTACTCACGCAGAACATTAATGCGAATTCCATAGCATAATATTCCACATAATGCGAAATTCCAATTCCATAAAGGTGAGCAAAGCTAACCAACGCTGTTTGATACAATGTTCCCACTACTTCTAGAAGCAAATTTAAATACAAAAAAAAATCTTTTTTCCACAGGTTTGCTTTTCCCCAGGTTTTCCCCAAGGAAAAATTTTCCCCAAAAAATTCCCCTCAAAACCCATTTCCCCAAAATTTCCCCAGAGAGCATCAGATTTCCCCAAAATAGAGAAATTTCCCTCAATCTGGCAACACTGGTTACGCTCCTTCAAATCAGTGCGATTCAATTCAATAACGAGAAGTAATTAAAAATGTGAGGGTGAAACAATAGGTTCTAAACAGTAGAAATCCCAATAAAAATTTCCAGTGAAGTGTAAATTACGTATTTTACAACTACACAGTTTTTTTTAGAAAAATTTACATTTTGTTGTGCGTGCTAACTGACCTGAATAAATTGAAAATTTCACGGATATTTTTTGGCCTCTGCAGGAACAGTGTTGTCATGCAGTGGGAGTTTTTGTAAGCATTTTTTCTCCAGTAAATATTTCTGGATTTAATTTAAAGTTACAGGAACCATAACTGATTTTTTGCACTAACTTTTATGATTGTTGACCCACTTGCATAGCTGCCAACTTGTACGATTTAGCCGTACATTGTAAGATTTTCGGACGTTTTGTATGATTTCTACGATCTTAAGGCAGATTTGTACGAGAACTGCACACTCTTTTTTTATCGGATAACAGCATGGAGAACATTTTAATCTGTAGGAACTTACAGAAAAACTATTGTTTCAAACAAGTTGTTGGTAGACAATTTTTGAAAGCTGCAAAGTCAGCAACTTTTCAAAGTTCAAAGAAATAAAAGTTTATTTATTTATTTTTAAATTTATTTATTAATTGTTTGCTTTTAAAAGCACAGATCAGGTCAAAGTAAGGATTTGAAAATGTTATAATGCTTTAAATTTTAATACTTTTCTTTATGATGGTCAAAAAAGCGTAGAAATAGCCACCGCATACGTTGTAAGATTTTTTAAGTTGGCATGTTGGCAGCTATGCACTTGACACTTGCTTCAAACGTGTGGTTTCTAGTCATCGTTAACACCCCCACCCCCTCCCCATTTTTTTTTTCATATTTCTCGGTTTCATAAAACAGATTTTTGGTCCCATAAAGCGAATATTTTTTGGCTGGTAATGTGCAATTAGTTTTGTCTCCAATAAGCGACTGGTCCGATTATTGGCAGATTCTACTGTACTTTCATACGTACATCAAATACAGTATACTCCCAATTATTTGTGTGCGGATTATCCGTGCATCATTTCGGAATCACACCTTTTTAAAGCTTCTTTCAGGCGCTAAAATCAAGGTAATACGAAGCGTACCCTACTATCCGTGCGCAGAGGTCAAATCGGACACGTGTCCTTCCCTCATGTGCTCTAATGTTGCATTGTCCATTAGGGGGCCATCCGAGAGTCATTGGATGAAGAATCATCTTCGATTGCCGAAGATAATATCGATAACATCATTGAGGAAGTTAAGAAATCGAAGGTTTCGAATCAGTTGACGCTGAAAATGTCGAAGAGTGGTTTAAAAGCGACGAATGTGAATCAGGATTTCAATGTCTAACTGAAGAAAATATCATTGAACTTGTTACCGAATCAAACGCAAGTGCTGATACCGAAAACGAAGACGAAGAACATGAAGAAAATACAATTTCACATTCTACTGCTCTACAATCTGTGGAACATTTATTGGATTACACGAGTGAAAGAAGTTACGATTACAGAGGAATAATTGCAGGATGAAAAATTCGTACGGACATACGCAGCAATTTAAACAAACAGAGAAAACAAAAATGTATCACCGATTTTTTTAAGCAATACATTTCGAAGAAAAGTTCCTGGTTTGTGTGAGTAGATATATATATATTATTTAGTTTTTCTAATTTCCTCTTAGATAGTTACCCTGCATATTCCTCAAATGATTTTTCGGATTATCCGTGTTTTTCGATTATCCGTGCTACGCTGCCCGGTGATTAGCACGGATAATCGGGAGTATACTGTATATGATTTTATGATTACTGTTTTTTTGGCTCATATGTTTATTTTCTTTGATTTCAGACTTCTCTGGAGGAACTGGAGGAGAAGCAGTCGAAATTGTCAAAGCAGCTAAAGGAAATCCAGGAATCTATTATTCTTTTGCAGAAAGACATTAAAATGGTGCACTCCGCCATAGAAAACAGGCAGGCCAGCTAACACGTCGAATGATTGTTCCTTTCCTCTCTTATTTATTTTCTGGTGAATATTCCCACCTGAGTCACTGTATTCTGACCAATGAGGAAGTGGTAGTACTTACAATTTGTAATCCAGAATAATGTGACTTTTTTTTAATTTTAGAAACACTACTTAAACTACATGAAATACACCACCAGCTCAGTCAATTCCAGCCGAGGACTGCAGTTTCGTGCTTATTAGCATCCATCAGCCCGGCATAGGAGTGACTGAACTGGAGGTGGAAAAAACCTCTTAAGGAAGCCAAGAGTGCCAAAGAAACTACTAGCTAATACAGAATTAGCACAGACCAGACGAGTGACCGAAGCAATGGTTCGGTTCAACTCGAAGATTGTAGGCAAGGCATGGTGTGAGCTGGCAGTATATTTCATGTATTTCTGATTCAGCCCTGGCTAATGGGCAGTAATTTACTGAATATTACTTAAACTAGTTATTTTCATATGTGTATTGACATCGTCAAAAAGTTAATCTTCATCAGCACTACTAGAATTCATAAAGCTATGGATGATCAAATCAAAAAATTTGAGTCAAAATTGAACAAAACAATTTACGTCCTTTCTGAAAGGGAAAGAAAAAACTATTGGTCAATTTTGGGTCAGTTTATAAATTTTATATTCTGGCAAACTTGCATGTACCAGTAAAAGGACAACAAAGCAAAGTAGGAAATAAATGAATATATGTGTGCAGAATAGCAAATAGTACTCAACAATGTTTTAATGCACAAACTTAGCAGATTACTGCATACACTTGTTTCGGAATGTGCAGAGTAGTGAGCATTTGAATGTAAAGGTATCCAGTGAAAGATTTTACCGGATGAGTTTCTGTCCAAAAGCTCGCTACGTTGCATTGAAAAAGGGGTTCCCTGTAACTCCAAAACACGTGTGTGCAGTAAGCTGCCAATTTTATGCATTAAAACATTGTTGATTACTTTCTAAAGAACAAAGTAATTGGAAAAACTTTTTGTGCACATTTTTTAAATTGTGTGGAGTTTCTTAACAATGCATTGATTGAGCTTTGTGATATGAGCTATCAAAATACAAATACAAAAGTGACAACCAGCAACAGGCTCTGGGCCCAGCTAGACTGGTCCTAGTCCATTTACAATCCCCAGTGAAGATCAATGGCCCTCTTAAAACTATCTACTCCCTTGCTCATTACCACTTCTTCCACCTTCTGTTCCAAGGTTCCACTACCCTGCTAAAATAATAATTTTTCCTAATATCCGTGTTAGCCTGAGATTTAAGTAGCTTAAAACAATGACCCCTCGTCCTGTTTTCAGTGCTAAACTTCAGCCCCGTAGCATCTTTCATCTTAATAAATTTAAACTGAATCATGTCCCCTCGGTCCCTTCTTTGCTCGAGACTGTACATTTTTCGCCTTCTAAGCCTGGAATCATAGTCTAAATGAGAAAGTCCACTATTAGCCTTGTAGCCTGCCCTTGAACCCTTTCTAATACATTAATGTCTTTCTCAAGATAAGGAGACCAAAACTGAACAGCATACTCCAAATGGGGTCTTACCAAACTTCTATGTAAGAGCAGAAGAACTTCTTTAGATTTGTTTGAAATGAAGGTCACGTGTACCATGCTATTTGCCTTCATGGCATTAAGTGCTCATAATCGTTTCTCAAGGAAGGTAAACAATTTACTTCTTACAGGCTATTAAACTTAGTTCTACCAACAGTTTTTGTTTTTTAACCACTTCATGCACAACCAGTGCCATAGTTGAAAAGGAGGAGTAAGGGGCCATTCCCCAAAATACAGTGGATCCTCGATAATTGGCAGAATTCTAATATCCACAAATTGCTCACTCCCAAGCTGCCCAGATTTGAGAGTTGGCGGCAATAATTTTTGCAATGGGGGGGGGATGTTTGAGTAAGGGGGGCAAAAATTGTTCATTGGTTTTCCTTTTAGTTTTGTATAGAAAAAGAGGTACTTCCCAGTAAGCAAAATATCTTGCCTCCGTATTGCATAAAGGTTGACATGTCAGGAAAAACCACCTTACATTAATGCTGCCTCAGTATTGTTATGTTACTCCATTTATGCAGTCAGTAGGCTGCCACAGTATTGACTGACAAGGTGTATGCAGCATAATATCAGAAAAATATCAAGATGTTGGCAAGATAGCATGAATCTAGTCTGTAGGCAAGATGATCTTGCTTTTGTAATCCTGCATACATATTGATATGACAGGAAAATATCAAGATGTTGTCATGACAGTGTGAAAACAAGCTCTGGGCAAGATAATCTTGCTCTTGTCATCCTGCATACATATTGATATGACAGGAAAATAACAAGATATATTGTCATGACAGTGAAATCAACACGTAGGCAAGATGTTTTATCTATTTATTTGTATTGCTTTCTCTTCAAACTCAAGAATTAAATTTTATTCTTTAATTATTTCTGTTATTCTTCAAGACTATTTAATTTTCTAGCCTAAGAATATTTTCTTAAACCTGACATCTGATCGGAAATTTATATGAAGATATTTTATTAATAGTGTACTCACAATTTAATTTAAAAAATGAAAATGTCTACGTTTTGCATAATACTTGACTTTTTTTTAAATTCATGCTTCTAATTGTATTATAAAGACATAAAATGCCGAATTAGGAATAATTGCGAGTTTTTATAGCACAGCACATTAAAGAGTAAAGATAGCAATAAACAAAGTCCATTTTTGAGTGGATGTCAGCATTTTAAAATGTCCCCTGGGCAAAACATATGAATTTATCTTAAAGAATAACATAAATAATCATTGAATAAAATTAATCTTACTCGTGAGATTAAAGTGTTAATACAAAATTTTAGGCTGCATGTCCTTTGTTTCAAAGTCAACGGACGAAAAATCTTTTTTTCGGCCATTTCTGTCATTGATCGCACATCTTCTGCAATATGGCTTGGCTAGTACTATATTAATAAACAAATGCGAAATCGGTCATTCATAAATTACTCCTAAAACAATGATATTCCTCACTAATAACTAAGCAACCAAAATTAATTGTAAAATTGCCTAAAAATTACATTGTAAGGAGCTCCTCGACCGACTGTATCGAAGATCCAAGGAGAAAAATAACAAGCAAGCAGGGACTAATTTACGGCAGGGCATTCGGGGCCCGGGCCCTGGGCACCAAAGGAAAGGGGACACCAAATTTCTGTCATCAAATTTCTTTTTTTAGGGACCAGTGTTCAGAGCCTCTAACTAAAGGGAGCAAAACATTTTTGTCATTTGACAATTTTTTTATTAAATGAAAGCATATTAGCCAATTGATGTGGAGAACGATTATTTTCACTATTGAAGAAGTTCGCTAAGTGTCTTTTGCGTACTCTCATTTCTGGTGGTAAATTATCTTCATTAGCTCTATTATCAATAGAAGAAAGTTTAACCTAAAACTTGATTATGAGGACATTATACATGAGCTTACTACAAGAAAACAAAGGAGGAAATATATTAAGAATCATTGATGCGCAGAAAGCACATTTTGATTTACCTTTACCATTTGTATCATAGTCTGAGACTAAAAAATTTTCCAACATGAAAGCCATAAATTTTTGTTAGATTTATGTTAAATGATTTTTTTGCAAAACATCTTCGCATTTCATCTTACATGTCTCATCTTCATCTTACATTCATATTTTTTGTATGGGGGGGCACCATATTTGTCAGTGCCCGGGGCACCCAGGTTTGTAAATCAGTCGACGCGGGTATAATGAACTCTGTGCATGCGCAACTATCAACAAAGTTCTTCTATTGTGTACTAATTACCCTGACAGCAACAGCATGAAATCAATACCATCTTGACAACCTCTGCATAGAAGCAATGCTGATAATGTAAGGAAATATGAATGTTGATATTTTAAGATGAATGTAATGCTGCCTATGTGTTGTTGTTGCAATATTGCTTTTTAATCTTTATGCAACCTTTATGCAGTATGAAACACGTCAATATCGACGTCGTCAGTATAATATCAAGATCTGTCTAGGTAGCTGCAAGAAATTTTGCTAGTTGGGTTATTGCATAAAATCAACATTTTTATGCAGGAAAAATTTGATAACCAACTGCTAGTTTTCATTGAGCACCAAATGACATGGAATAGTTATTTTATTTATTTCAAAAATTTAAATACTGGTCGTGTGTATTTCGATTTCTTCCGTCAGTTTCCTCTGATAACAGAAGTGGATCTCTATGCAAAATGTGATTTTGATGTCTTTCTTTTTGGAGTTATGTAGGTGATGTTTTTTCCCCTTGAGCAATCTTTTAGTATTTTTGGTTCCTACTTAAATATTTTTTGTAAGTATTATAAAAGTAAATTTGTGTATTTTTTTAGTCTGAAAATGGTGAAATTTATTTATTCAGACATTTTTTACATTTTATATATTGTTTAGATGAATATTTATACTGTGCCTTTTGACAATTAAACTATTTCATACCCATTGATCTTTTTCATATTATTCAAGTCTTTGTCTAACGTGCTATTAATGCATTTGAAGTTTTAAATTTCTGTCATTTCTTCGATTTTTTATAAAATATAGTCATAAATCTCCCTTAGGATGTCAATAATAGGAAAACTGTAGGGCTAATTTATTGCTTTTAGTACAATACTACTTTTAATTGCTTTTTTTTTAATGTAAATGTGTTTTGTTTCTTTCTTGACAAGTTACTAACAAATTAATTACTAATGTTAATTTTTTTCTCACTTCTGAAACCAAAGAACAGCACAAGAGGAAACTTGGCTTTCTTCATGAAATCCCTAGTCCTGTTTGATTTTTTAATCTTTATGTTTTGCTCTACCAAGACACTTTTGCGAGTATACGAAAGAGCAGCATAATGGATGAAAAGCTGGCATTAAAAAATTCTTGTGAAATTAAAGCATGGACCAAGATACAAGTTTGACATTTAAACAAATGCAATATGACAAAAAGTATACTTATCAGTAGAACCTAGATTATATGCTCTATGAACTGTCAAAATATGCATCAAAATGCCGGAAATATGCACTAAAAATGATTTCTTCACACAAAAGTATTCACATCTGCACGAAAACAAGGGTAGCCTTTATGTTGTTGAATGTTCTTATATTTTTGGTCATAATCTGCATAAAAAATATTATACAAGTAGGCACTAAGTATAGAGTAAAAAACCGAGAAAACCCCAGAAAAAAAAAACGATTTTTTTCTATTTATGAAAAGCAAAAGTTGTTAGTACTTTTTCTTTTATTAAAAAAAAAAATCATATCTGAAAGTGATTAAAAAATGTAGTCATATACTTTTTTTTTTAAATTTGCCATTTTTAAAACAAGCAAAAATGTGCACTTCTGCACTGGCATATAATCCAGACTACTTATCAAACTATGCAAATTTTCTAGGTTCCTTCGAGCTCCTTTCGATGAGGTTCGATTGTATTGCTGTGTGCAATCTTTTTGCATCCTCGACTGGAATTGAAAATATTGTTGTAAATGCATGTAGGAATGGTCTGTAAAATGTGTGTCAACCTTTTTTGGGCTTATTTACCCTAAGGTATAAGTTTTAAAATTTTATCTCAAAATACTTAATTTTACAGAATAAGAAATCTGAGAAAATTTCAAAAGCGTACACTAACAACCCGCAACGACTAATTCTTTCAACAGTAATTACCTGAAAATTTAATAATATTTTTTCCTCCAAAGGAAAGGGGGGGGGGAATAACCATTTTTAGTACCAAGTTTGTTAACTTCATCTCTTTTCTCTCTGTTTTTAATTATCAGGTTACAATTGTCAAGTTTTTCTTTTGTTTTGTTTAAAGCATCTACATGCAGTTAAACTTAAACCTCGTTAGTTTGAACACGCTTAAAACGAACTACTGCTGAGACGAACTACATTTATGATTCCTGTCCTCTTGTTTGTTGTTGATAGTTGTTCGGATAAGATGAACTAGTTAAGGTGAATTGATTTTAAAGGTCCCCCTTCGATTTTGTTTTAATGAGGTTTGACTGTGTTGCCATGCACAATCTTTTTGTATCCTTAACTGGAATTGAAAATTTTATAACAGCATTAAGAGCCATTGTCTGTAAGAATCAGGCAGTTTAGGGCATTTGTGATTGTTGACATTTTTGATTTTCTTTATTTTCACATATGTTGTTCCTTATCATGAATGTAATGTAAATCCACAATATGAGCTTTGTCTGACTTACCATTTCTGAAAAATTAAATTTTTAAATTTAGGGGGCATGGCACATTTTTGCGCGTTTTTCAAATTTGCAGATTTTAAAATTCTTGTTGCTTTAAGTGCCCTTACAATGACATGGATTTTTAAATTCCATATTATTATATGGTCTTGTTAGATACTACTACAGCTGTCAAATCGGTGTCACTACGAGGGCGATGCCCACAAAGTCCGTTTAAAAATGACCGAAAATGGAATTTTTACTACATTCAAGGCCAATTTTCTTAAAGCGCCTTCATGATGACACCAACGTTTTTACATCAATTTCTAGCTACACTTGCACACATAAAAAATATGTAATAAAATTGGTGTCACTATAAGAACGCCAGAAGATATTGGAACTTTTATTTGATAAATTTCACAAAAACGCAAATGTTTAAAATCTAACTACCACACTCGCCCTCATAGCAGAGATCTGAAACTAATTAAGTTTGATAACCAATATGTTTGTCTAACATTTCAATTAAAAAAATCGGTGTCACTCCTATTACTTTCGGAAATATAATCGTTCGAAATTAGTATGTTACGGCGTTATTTAAAGAAAGACTTTTCAAATTCGAATGGCTTTTTGCACCGTTTGTTTTAAACTTTATTATAAAATTACAGTAGTGACGCCTAAAATAATGCGTTTCTAATGTTTTTTATAAAAAAAACTTTATAAAAAGCATTAGAAACACAGTAAATCGATATAGGTACAGATGGACGCATTGTGTAATGGGCATTATAGACTTAAATAGTCATACTAATGTTCATATTTTTACAACTATACTAATTTTTTTGTCTGTTATTTATATTAAGAATGCAACGATTCATTTTTACCTAAATTAAATAAACATAAAGTCTTATATAGTTATGAACATAATGTATTATATAGCGAGCATTCAGAATCTGAAACATAATTTGAAGATGACGTAGATTAAAACAAAGAAAATGAAAAGCATCAAATCACCCAGTTTCAGAAAGACGGTCCTCTCTTATTGAAATCTGGTAATTTTGTAGCACTAAAGGATGGGAAAACATGGTATCCCGGAGAAATAGTAGAAGTTGACCATTTGCACTTAAAGGTCAAATGCATAGCAAGAAGGGTTGGAATAAATGAATTTGTTTCTCCGGAAAACAAGGCGAGTATTGGTATGATAATCTAGCTATATTATGCACAATAGACCTGTTCCTATATCAAAACGAGCATTTTCTGTTCAAGATAAAGACGCCCTTACTGCCCATAGTTGTTTAAGTTAAAAGTTACACGTCTTTGTAACAAAACAAAAACTATCTGGATGTAAAAAGATTAAAATTAAAAAAATAATAATAAATTAAACAAATGAAATAAATTAAAAAATAAATAAATAAATAAATGAAAAAAAAAACCCGCCACTACATACTAATTTCGAATGATTATATTTCCAAAAGTAGTAGGAGTGACACCAATTTTATTAGGCCTAGACAGACATTATTAGTTAGACAAACATGTTGGTCATCAAACTTAATTAGTTTCAGAATGAGGGGTCTAGTTGTAGTTAGATTGGCAAATGGTCAACTTCTACTATTTCTCCGGGATACCATGTTTTCTCAACCTTTAGTGCTACAAAATTACAAGATATCAATAAGAGATGACCGTCTTTCTGAAACTGGGTGATTTGATTTTTTATGTTTTCTTTGTTTTAGTCTACGTCATCCTCAAATTATGTTTCAGATTCTGAATGCTCGCTATGTAATGCATTATGTTCATAACTATGCAATTCATTATGTTTATTTAGTTTAGGTAAAAATAAATAGTTTCATTTTTATATAAATAACAGATAAAAATTAGTATGATTGAAAAAATATGAATATTACTATGACTATTTTAGCCTAAAATGCACATTACACAATACGTCAATCTGTACCTATATCAATTTACTGTGTTTCTAATGCTTTTAAAAGAGCTTTTTTACAAAAAGTATTAGAAACACATTATTTTAGGCGTCGCTACTGTAATTTTATAATAAAGTTTAAAACAAACGGTGCAAAGGGCCATTCGAATTTGAAAAGTCTTTCTTTAAATAACGCCGTAACATACTAATTTCGAATGATTATATTTCGAAAAGTAATAGGAGTGACACCGATTTTTTTATTTCATATGTTAGACGAACATGTTGGTTATCAAACTGAATTAGTTTCAGATCTCTGCTATGAGGGCGAGAGTAGTAGTTAGATTTTAAACATTTGCGTTTTTGTGAAATTTATCAAATAAAAGTTCCAATATCTTCTGGCGTTCTTATAGTGACACCAATTTTATTACATATTTTTTATGTATGCAAGTGTAGCTAGAAATTGATGTAAAAACGTTGGTGTCATCATGAAGGCGCTTTGAGAAAATTGGCCTTGAATACAGTAAAAATTTCATTTTCGGTCATTTTTAAACGGACTTTGTGGGCGTCGCCCTCGTAGTGACACCGATTTGACAGCAGTAGTAGCATCTAACAAGACCATATAATAGTATGGAATTTAAAAATCCATGTCATAATAAGGACGCTTGAAGCAACAAGAACTTTAAAATCTGCAAATTTGAAAAACACGCAAAAATGTGCCACGCCCCCTAAATTTAAAAATTTAATTTCCCAAAAACGGTAAGGCAGACAAAGCTCATATTGTGGATTTACATTACATTCATGATAAGGAACAACATATGTGAAAATAAAGAAAATCAAAAATGTCAACAATCACAACCTGCCTGATCCTTACAGACAATGGCTCTTAAGCAATGGTCTCTAAATTGGGTGTCAACATTTTTTTATCTTATAATATAGACGAACGCGCGAATGGTGTTTGCGGAAAATTTTTGGCTCTGCAGAATTTTTTTTTTTTTAACTGCAACGTTAATTTAAAAGGGAAAATTTAAAAACTCCCAGTTTATAGCACATGTGTGAAAAAAATAATGGTTTTGGCAGTTTTCTTCACAGTTGGGGAAAAATAAGCACAAACTATATGTTATTGTAAAAAAAAAACACTTTAAATGCTTTAAAGCACTTTTTTTTTGTCTCTTTCATATTTGAATATAAATTTAATTCTTTATTCAAGGGTGAATTAGGCAAAATAATTACAGTCCAGCCTCCATATATCGAACTTCCACATATCAAAATTTTCTATGTATCGAACTCCCAGGAAATTTCAATGTTCCTTACATAGAAAAATTGTTTCTATATATCGAAAAAATCTCCATATATCGAAAAAAATTTCGAGACATTCGTAGATTTTTTTTTTTTTTCAATTTAGACTGTTTTTCTCATGAAAAATGAATGTTAAGGGAGAAAATTATGTTTACTAAAGGTTGCTAAGAAGCTCATGAGAAATCTGGGTTTGAGGGGTGTGTAGATAGGTCGTTGTTCCGTCCTGGAGTTCTATTTCAAATCTTAGTTGTAACCAGTAACACTAAAATCAGTTTCAAGTTATCCTTTTTGTTGACTATCATTCCTAGTCTTTTTAGCTTCAATAAAAATCATGCAAGTTAAGTAGATTGATTTTTTACTTTTCTCTCGATTACATTGTCGAAACGAAAATCCCCTCCTGTTGCGAATCAAGTTGAACTGCCGAAGAATGAAGATGTATGAAGGCACAAAAATGTAATTTCTGTTAATTTTTCAGTTATTAACTTTCGTTTAATCCGATGCTCGTATAAATTAGAAATTGGGCTTCATACACGAAAATTAACTTTCATTTTAATGTTTTAGGATATTTTTATGATAAAATAAGATCGTTTCTATGTATCGAAATTTCTATATATCGAATTTTTTTTCCGGCAATTCGCTACTTTGATATATGGAGGTCTGACTGTATTTGCAGAAAATTTTCCAGCTAGGGTTTGTGTTCGCAGAAAACTTTTCATTTTATCTAAGTCTTCCTATTTACATGTCTAAGACAAAAACAATGTTTACATTTAGAATTTTATCTCAAACTGCTAAATTTCACATAAAATACCAAATTCCAGAAAATTTCATTAGAGTCCGAGTCCGATCGGCCGAGCCTCTCGACATCCGTCGCCGTCCATCGAGCGGTTCTCAGTCCCTCCAGAAGATGGCGCAGAAGGCCTCCTTCTTCCTCGTGCACCGGAAGGGGTGGAGCCCCATGACGTCCAGGGCCTGTGCCAGGGCGGCCCTCCCGGCCCGCTCCATGATCAGCCGGACGTCCCGGCGCGAGCGCTCGATCAGCACCCTGCCGAGCGAGTGCAGCAGCCAGTTGAAGAAGAAGGTGAAGCCCGTGGCCTCGCTCATCCCGTAGCCCTCGAAGGTCTTCACTCGGAAGGACAGCAGGCGGGGCCGGCGCCCCTCCAGGCGGATGCCGGCTTCCATGACGACGGGGTCGGCCGACGCCTTGCCCCTGCCTGCGAGAGGGAAACAGACGTCATAAGCAGGAAAGGACGTCCGTGTCCAAGAGATCCGACGGACAAATTATCCGAGGAACAGTGTCCAGCAGACATGAGATCCAGTGGACATAAGGTCTGACGGACAAAAGGTCCACGGACAGATGATCCAAGGAACAGAGCGTCCAGCGGACACAAGATCCAATGGTTATAATGTCCACGGACAGATGATCCGAGGAACAGAGCGTCCAGTGGACATAAGGCCCGATGGACAAAAGGTCCACAGACAGCTAATCTGAGGGACAGAGCGTCCAGTGGACGTAAAGTCCGACGGACAGATGATCCGAGGAACAGAGCGTCCAGTGGACATAAGGTCCGACAGACAGATGATCTGAGGAACAGAGCGTCTAGTGGACATAAGGTTCGACGGACAGAGGACCCGAGAAACAGAGCGTCCAGTGGACATAAGATCCAATGGACAAAAGGTACAAGGACAGACGATCCCAGGTACAGAGTCCAGTGGACATAAGGTCCGACGGGCAAAAGGTCCACGGGCAGATGATCCGAGGGACAGAGCGCCCAGCGGACATGAGATCCAGTGGACATAAAGTCTGATAGACAAAAGGTCCATGGACAGAAAGTCCACATTTTCTACAACTAGGACCCTTACTCTCACTATGTCAGGCCATGGCCCCACTGAATACTTACGGGCCGTGGCAATCGCTGAAACCCAAGGCAACAACGAGGGTGCAACAGGGCACCCCTGTTTCCTTTACTTCGCCATTGATTGGTGGATGCAGGGTTCCCAGTGGCACCTCTTGCAGTCTAAATGGGCGACGTCCTATCAAAAATGTAAACAAACTTTGAAACACTGATTACGATTGGTGGATGCATGAACTGCATTGAAACGTTGACACTGATTGGTGGATGCATGAGCTGCATCGGTTTAACACGGAAAAGTCAAAAATTGTCAAGGCCCGTAAGCGTATTTAGTGAGGCCATGGTCCAACGGACAGATGATCCGAGGAACAGAGAGTCCAGCGGACATAAGGTCCGACAGACAAAAGGTCCACAGACAGAAAGTCCACATTTTCTACAGGTAGGATATATGGAGAACCTTACCTCTCACTATACCTAAACCTTATGTCCACCACCTTTTAGTAGGAAGCCTGTAAGGACTGCAAGTAGATAAAGACGAAGATTGTAGCAGAATTTGGCGTTGTGTGTGTGTGTCTAGGGTGCACCATAAGGAGGCCTATCATACCTTACCTTTACCTTTTACTAGAGCAGCTGCATGTCAACGCTCAATAATGCGAAGTCTCGAGGGAGGGGCTAAAACCCTCAAGGTATCGGTAGTTTGTATTGTGGGAAGTTCCCTCATCTTTTTCAAGAGTTTGGAACCCATTGAAAACTTCAAGATGAAGAAATATTCAAGCTATAGAGAGTTGACTGTACATTGTTTTAGGCTTGTGGACTCTCCCAGCTGCATTTTGTGTGATGGTGAGGGAGTTGACATAGATGGATGCACCCCTTGAACTGCTCTGCTCTGCTAAGATGCCCATTATTCTTCTGTCTTTAAGGACACTCTTCCTTCCTAGAGATATTTTTATTTTAAACTACAAGACTGCTTCTGCTTGCATGAGCTAATGGTTAATCTTTGTCCTGGACTATAAAATGATACTTCTTTGAAAAAATACGAAGCCTTGAGATTGCTTGCCACAGATAGCCTGTTGTGTTCATCGCCATGACTGTGGACGCAGTTGGAAAGTTTGCACAGCCGTACATGCCAAGAGCCCAGGGTCATCAGACCTTTCTTATTTTCTGAATGACAAAATGTGTGGAATGGAGTAGGGTTAGTATGCCAGGGCCTGATTACCCAAGAAGCTCGAGAAGCTTGAACTTCTTTCAAAATTTTCAGGAAATCCAAAAATTGCTGAGAAGCTGCTTAAAAATTCCAGATTTAGCTTTCAAAGAGAAACAACATTTGAACTGACTCAATCAAATCTGGCCCAACTGTATTAAAATGCACTTTTATAACTCCCAACCAAGTTGTTCAAAACAACACCACTCTCAAAATTTTAATTTTTGCCAGTGTTTTTCCGTGGTTACAAAGATTTTTAAAAATACAAGTAGTTTGGAAATTGTATATTCAGTAAGTTACCGCCCTACAGCCAGGGCTTAGGCAGAAATACATGAAATACACCGCCAGCTCAGTCATTCTAGCCGAGGACTTCAGTTTCGTGCTTCTTAGCACTCATCAGCCCGGCATAGGACTAACTGAGCTGGAGGTGGAAAACCTCTTAAGGAAGCCAAGATTGCACAACAAACTGGTAGCTAACACAGAATTAGCACAGACCAGACGATTGACCGAAGCAATGGTTCGGTTCAACTCGTATTGAGAGTAACGAGTCAGCCTTGCCTTCAATCTACGAGTTGAACCGAACCATTGCTTTCATCACTCGTCCGGTCTGTGCTAATTCTGTGTTAGCTACCAGTTTGTTGTGCAATCTTGGCTTCCTTAAGAGGTTTTCCACCTCCAGCTCATTCACTTCCTATCCCGGGCTGAAGAGTGCTAATGAGCACGAAACTGCAGTCCTCGGCTGGAATTGACTGAGTTGTTGGTGTATTTCATGTAGTTTGGAAATTGGTTGATGACATTTAAGGCAATGAAATATCAAAAACGAAGAGTATTGATAATAAACTATTAAAAAACTCGGGGAAAAAATTGCTAGTTAATCAAATTTAGTAGTGTGTTTTCATGCTTTTTAGCCGTCCTTAGAGTTTTGTCGATCATATAAGTTCATGTAATTCTTGAATATTTTAGCCTTATTAACCCTGAACACTCGTATTAATCTTATTTTTTGAGCAATCTTATTCCAATTTCAGAAAATTTTTAATTAGATGAGCGATGTTTTCGCTGAAGTTTTACTGTTGCATATACCTCCAAAAGTAGACATGTGTGCTCTGAAATACACCATTTTAAGTATTAGAATGAATTGAGGTTCACTTTCAGCAAATGCAGTTTTGTTCAACGCGATTGAACAAAGGTGCCTTTCACGCCTACTATTTTGACCAATTATTGTGCTGAAGATGTCTTTCATTTCTTAATTTAATGATGCTGAACAACCTTGTGATTGATGGCTCTTTCCCCTGTCTCCTACCGTTTTTGAGATAAGCGCGCTAACTCCGAGTTTTTGCGGCCAGGTGGCGTTGTAAGGTAAGCAAATTCATTGTGTAGACTCTATTTTTGTGACTGCTAGGTGAAAGAAATTACTAAGCCAAGACAATTTTGCACCTCTAAAAATACTCATCAAAAATGGTGTCGTTTCCAATCTTACGTTGCTGAAAACTGTATCGTCAAGTGTGACGATGATTTATTTATCACCGCTATATCAACCTTCGTGGAACTGTGTTTGTTACATCCGTGCCTGAGGTGTGCCGAGTGTGTTTCATTAACACTGATGCAACTAACACAAAAAATGGGTTTATTTTTACAAGACATGAATTATGTTGCGGATCATGTTGAATTGCCGAAGAATGAAGATGTATGAAGGCGCAAAAATATAATTTCTGTTAATATTTTTCGTGCATGAAATGTAGCTTTAACTTTAGTATTTTAAGAGATATTTTATGATAAAATAAATACAAATACAAATGTGACGACCAGCAACAGGCTCTGGGCCCAGCTAGGCTGGTCCTAGTCAATTAATTAGTCCCCAATGAAGATCAATGGCCCTCTTAAAGCTATCCACCCCTTGCTCATCACCGCCTCTTCCGGTAAGCTATTCCAAGTGCCCGCGACCCTGCTAAAGTAGTAGTTTTTCCTGATTTCCAAGTTAGCCTGAGATTTAAATAGCTAAAGACAGTGACCCCTTGTCCTGCTTTCCCCGCAAAAAGTTAATCCATTTACATCTTTCATTTTGATAAATTTAAATAACTGAATCATGTCCCCTCTCCTTTGCTCCAGGCTATACATGTTAAGCCTATTAAGTCTGGTATCATAATCTAAATCTGAGAGTCCCCTTACTAATTTAGTTACCCTTCTTTGAACCCTTTCCAATACAAAAATATCTTTCTTCAGATAAGGCGACCAAAACTGAACAGCATACTCCAAATGAGGTCTTACTAAACTCCTATATATGATCGTTTCTATGTATCGAATTTTTTTCTGGCAATTTGCTACTTCGATATATGGAGGTTCGACTGTAATTGCTTTTACAGTAATAAGGGTGGATCACACTTACCCTCGATGAGCGCGAACCCGGGGTTGACGGCGAAGTCGAACTCCACCCTGGGCTCGACGACCAAGTCCACCGTGACGTTGGCTACCCTGAGCAGCCAGTCTCCCTGGACTCGGCAGTCCCCGCTCCTGCGGATCTTGGAGAACCCCCTGAGGAGCGTCTTGAGCCTGGCGAACCCGGGCATCCCCTCCCAGTGCGACACCACCAGGGGGGTCGAGGTCCCTGACGACGCTGTCGTGGAGGAAGGTCTCCAGCAGGCTGTCTATGTAGCGATTTCCGTAATACACAGGTTCTGTGAGGGGGAGAAAAGTGAAGATTCATTCTCCATCCAATAGCAGCATAGACTAATAATGACAGTAATTCTGTCTTGACAGTTTGAGTAGGTGGTGTTCTGAGCTGGCGTGTTTCTAAAATTGCTGATTCTTTCCTGACTTCAGTCCAGTCTTATGTCCAATTACTTCGTAATTCTACGCTGTATTTTTTTTATTTATCGTCTGCTGACACGCGAGCTGCACTGGCAGCGGCAGAATATTTTATTAGTAAAAATCAATTGCGTTCAAAAAGTTCCTATAGTGTCCTCAAGTTAGATGTTGTGTGGAAATGAAGAGTTATATGATATTTTAAAACAAATTTACTATATTCAGTAAGTTACCGCCCTATCTAAGCCAGCTGATGATTGAGCTGGTGGTGTATTTCATGTAAATTTACTTTAGTTCAGTTCATTTTTATGAGTTCTATAGTTTGAGGTACATACCATAGACTAATAATAAGAATAGACCGAGCTATGGCAACCCTTTTGCTGCTCATAAACCAAACCATGTGACTGGTGGATATCCTAGCAACAGCGGGCGTTGATCGTAGCAGACGATCCACGCCAGCGCGAAATAAAATAAATAGAATGGATGGAACACGGAAGAATGATCTTTTATGGAGTCCGATTTGTAAATTTGTTATTCTAAGCTGTAAATATTTTGTTAATATAGTGAGTTTTTCGTTTAGATAGTACTGTGCATTTTCTTTTGACAATTTCAACAACTCTCTAAGCAGTTAAAGATGCAAGCGCCCAAAAAGAATCGGCAAACGGGAAGATTTTTACCTACAATTTCAATTTCAATTTAAGATACCGATTAGTACATTTTTGCGTTAACGCAAAACGTTTACGCCATTAAGCCTTGGTTTCCTAGAAGCTAATCGCCGATCTTCGACGTCGCTCATCGACGTAACGCTGAAATCAAAGTCAAGTGGATTCCGACGTGACCACTCAGAACGCCGAATTGGCTCGGGCGCGCATGAGCAGAAGAATCAAGTTTTCGCCTCGGCGAGGAACGACGCCGACGCTAAGCGTGTTCGCTTCTAGGAAACCAATGCTTTACGTTCAAGCCAACGCTGACGTAGCAGTTCTGAATGAAATAAAAGTTACTGAAAACTGTGATCAAAAACTAATTACTAATGTCAAAATAATGCATAACTAAAAGAAAAACAGTTCAATCATCTCTGCACCTGGAAAACAAATTATAATAAAAACACATTACGTCTTAAAATACATGTCGAGTGCCAAACTATAGATAATGTTGCCATCTAGCAACCATGCTGCCAAAGTTTTCGCCAAGCCTCCCACCAGTCACATGATGTATCCATGAACCAATTTTTTCATCAGCAAGTCTGGGAAAGCTCTGTCTACTCTTATTATTAGTCTATGAATAGCAGCGAGTAAAGTGGGACATTTTTGCAAAATTTGAGTGACGGTTACATATAAGGGACCCAGGTCACGAACCGTCTCTGTGAAGCCACAACTGAGTTGCAGCAACTTACGAATTTCAGTCCACGGCGACGTGACAAAGTTAAGTTGCAGTAAGGTCTGCAACTAACGTCACTTAGTTACCGGTCACAAATGAATTACCTGTGTAGTGGTTCTATGAGTAATCACAAGACAGCTCTGTGTTTTTGGTTCAGACCAAGAGCCTAGCAAACCCCTTATCCAATACTTTTCTCCGCACACACCCCACCACTTAGCTGTAAGCCTTAAGTTCCACCGTCCGGGGAGAAGCGGATCCCCCCCCCCCCCGGACGGCTAGGGGTGCCGGTATATAGTCGTCTGGGCTACGGACGGTCTTGGTGCTTATTGCGCCGGGGAAGGTCCCCGTGCTGGGCGTCAGCCTAGCTGGGAGTTTACCCCTTAATGTGTGAACCTTGCTCGCCATGAGATACGGGATATCTCCCCGTACCTCTTTGGTGTGCCGTCATGGCTCCCTCCCCTGATCCAGTACTGATTTGGAACGGGAATTTGAGAAACAGGACAGATTTCACTTGTACCAATCATCCATTAGCAAACACGGAGGATCTTTCGACAGACACGGAACCAACGATTCTCCAGTTACTTTCTCTCTCTCTCTAGTTCAACACTTACCAATCAAACCACCACAGTGCAGTCATATGAAACACGTCACAACGTGACTTCTATGAAACGTGACAAGTCTGTTACTTTGTGTCTGTTACTTGCAGTGACGTTCCTGCAACTTTACCACCGCGACCTGTTGTGCTCTCAGGGTACCTGCGGGGCTGCCGAGAGCAAAAGCGGGTCCCTTGTTTGTTTAGTCACTGGGCCCCGCCTCCCCCTATTGAAACTGTCAAATATTTATGCTACTCTGATTCCCATAGGCAGCTGGGGACAAAGGGAGGAGGAGTGGAGGTGCAACTGCCCCCTCACTTTTCAGAGTTAAAAATTAATGACTGAGGGAAAAATGAATTTTATAGGGTAGACTGATTCATTTCACGAAAGTAAAAAGTAAAAATTCCAAAGAAATGGAATTTTCACATCTTATTTCATATTGAACTTTGAAATGGATGGGGAATGTCTATACGGTGGCCACCCGTTCCGATTTTTGATGTCATATTTTAGTTTTGGGAGTTATTTAATCTAATATTAAAGACCAGTAATAAAGCCCAATTTTACAAAAAGGTAATCTTCAATGGCCACGCCCCCTAACCCCCACACTTCTTTTGACCCCCCACATTTCTGGTGCACCAGCCGCTTATGGCCTATTCCAAATCGGGTTCCTAAAGGGCTGTTCGCTTACCGGCCGTCCGTCCCGTTCATCCCGTTTTTTGACGTTACGAACTGCCGACGAAAACAGGGTAGCATTCGCATACGATTGCCGTGCATCAATCACGTGGCTGAATTCACCCACCAAAGAGAAGAGCGCGCTGCTTGGCGGGAACCAATGAAATGCTGTTTTACTTTTGACGGCCGCCAGATATCAAGGCTCTTCTCGTCAAAACCGGTCCCGTCCAAGATGGCTTACTGTCATGGCAACCAGCAAGGAAAACCTGTTTCGGGTGGAAAAACTGGGGATGGACGGGACGGACGGCCGATAAGTGAACAGCCCTTAAGTTTCCGACTAGGCTGACATGGCCTCTCGTCGGGCCTGGGTACCTGTGGTGCCAAATCAAACTGTTTAAGATTTCTATTCTGAGGTAGAGATGCAATGCCCGCAGGTTTTGACAGGGTTGCCACGCCACAGGGAAACCTGAAGAAACAGGAAAAGCACAGGGAAATCAAAAATCAACAAAAAAACAGGGAAAATCCAGGGAATTTCGAACATTTCCTCAAAAACCTGGAAAATACAGGGAATTTTTTTTCCTTCTTAAATTAAAGTTACAAAAATCAATTCCCAAATATATAAACTACCAAAAATTAAATAAATAGTAATAATTATAATGAGAATATTAATCAAGTTCAGAAATAAAGTAAAATAAAAAATGGTAATTTTGCTTGAAATTTTTTTTTAAAAGTAAATATTAAAATATTTATCATAAAAATAGAATCTTGAATTTCATGATAATTTAGAGTGTATGAAATGAGTCGTCAATAATCAGTGTTCTGGGTCACTTATACACTTTTAGGTCCATGGCTAAGAGAAGTTTCTTTTTTTTTTTTTTTTTGAATAAAAAGTTGAATATATTCAACCACCATGCTATTATTTCAGTTATTATGAATTCGTATTTATTTTCCCTTATTTGTTTAGAAATTTGTGTTTCGTTTTTTTCCCCTGTGGTGAAATTATCAAGATATGAATGTTCTTTTCCAAATAATCAGTGCTCGCTCGTTTGTAATGTTTTATTTTCATACAGGGAAAACACAGGGAATTTTTTTTCCAAAATTGAGTGGCAACCCTGATTTGAGTAACGACAATAGACCCAGGAATTTCGGAAAACAAATCCATTTGGAGTCTTGAGACTGGATTTGGAAAACTGATGGTCAGTGGCGCACACAGGAATTTCGCAAGGGGAGGAGGGCCCATAACAGAAAGCTTCATTCTTATACCATACCCCATTACGCCATCAAACACACTGACTTGATTTTATCGATTCCCGTGAACGAAAATCGAAAAACATATAACGATAAACTATTGAAAAAATAATTAGCATTTTTTAATTAAACATACTTTAATAGATAAAGAGAGAGAAAGATTGTTAACGCTTTGAATTTTCTCATAACTAAAAATGGATCCAAGTTCATAGAATCACATTTTAATCTGTAATTAGGGCCGTGGTAGCCCGATCGGTAGAGTGTCGGATTCGGGGCCGGAGGGTCCTGAGTTCGAACCTCGATGGTCGAAGACCCACCGTCGTCATTAAAGGGGACTGGGCGACTTTAAATATGCTCGTGGTCTCAATGTTCTTCAAATGAAACGATACCTCTGGGGGTGCTAGCACTAGGTAGCTATTAGCTCCTGATCTAGTTCTAAATTCTCATAAACTGTTCGATCCGGTGATGGTGCTGCCATCTGTCGGTATATAAAATAATGGAGGCAAGGCACTTAGTATGCAGTCCTCGACATAAATACAGTTGTAGTCAGTTGTGACTCGGAATCGAAATCGAAACATACTGACTTGATTTTATCGATTCCCCGTGAACGAAAATCGAAAAACATATAACGATAAACTATTGAAAAAATAACTAGCATTTTTTAATTAAACATACTTAAATAGCTAAAGAGGAGAGAAAGATTGTTAACGCTTTGAATTTTCTCATAATTAAAAATGGATCCAAGTTCATAGAATCTCATTTTAATCTGTAATTACTGAACCAAAAAACATGGTTATTGCTGTGTATTCATTTATAATCACCATTCTGCTATTCGTTACAGAAGTGCACAATACTTTTAAAAATCTTTTAACGTGAGATTTTTTTTTTTCCATTTATTAGAACTAAAAGTATTGTTACTTTTGTTTGAAATTATTCTACATACAAAATACATAGAAATAGAAACGTCATAAATCTGGGGGGGGGGGGAACAAGAGCTATGGGAGGGGTCCGGACCCTCTGAACTCCTCCCTTGTGTGCGCTACTGCTAATGATCAAGAATAATACAAAATATTTTTTTTTCCACATGTTTCGAGGCAACAAGAACCCTTTTCAGTAAATTACCGCCCAATAGCCAGGGCTAAAGCAGAAATACATGAAATACACCGCCAGCTCAGTCATTTCCAGCCGAGGACTGCAGTTTCGTGCTTATTAGCACTCATCAGCCCGGCATAGGAAAATGACTGAGCTGGATATGGAAGACCTCTTAAGGAAGCCAAGAGTGCCAAGCAAACTGGTAGCTAATATAAGCGCAGACCAGACGAGTGACCGAAACAGGCGATGTATTTCATGCATTTCTGCTTTAGCCCTGGCTAATGGGCGGTAATTTACTGAATATACCATGCCTTGTTATCAATCTTCGAGTTGAACCGAACCGTTGCTTTGGTCACTCGTCTGGTCTGCTAATTCTATATTAGCTACCAGTTTGTTTGGCACTCTTTGCTTCCTTAAGAGGTTTTCCATCTCCAGCTCAGTCACTTTCCTATGCCGGGCTGATGAGTGCTAATAAGCACGAAACTGCAGTCCTCGGCTGGAAATGATGAGCTGGCGGTGTATTTCATGTAAGAACCCTTTTATCCATTCATAAATATAGTGAGCTAAGGAGCAAGTACTTAGTACTTACTTGGATTACTAATAGCTTAATGCTCGCAACTTTTTCTGTTGAAAAATGATTTCTTGTGACCTCGAACCATGGGTACACAATATTTTTTTGCAGTTTTCATGAGTCAACATATTATTCACTCACATTTTATTCTAGCATTCTTGTTTAAAATCTCAGTATCTTTTGCATGAGAGGGACACTTTTGACAAAATTAGGGAGTTTAAGGGGGGTCCCAGGGTCTTCTAATAAATACGCAAACAGGGGTTATTGAGAAACAAATGCACTTTCTAAGGCCCTGTTTATGCAGCTGGATTCAACCCGGCGTCAACCCGGATTCGCGGAATAAGGTCGTTTTATGCATCCAACCCGGCTTCAAGCCGCGTTCAATACAGGAGGGAATTCCCCTCCACCTACATTGAAGGATTATTGGCGGATTTTTCCCACAAGAAGTAAAACTAAATGTAATTACTGGGGATAAAATTCTGTATATGTGTTTCGTCAATAAACTATTTTTAAATGAAATTGAAAACCAAAATAAAATTAATTAATAAAAATAAATCAATTTGAAACAATTTTTTTCAGAAAAAAGTATAATAAAAGCATATTTCGGAACAGTTGTGAAAATTTTGGAAGGGGTTGGAACCCTAAAAACTCACCCCTTAAGTGCGGCCACGATATTAACAATCACAAAAGGCAAAAATTTTTCATTTAGAAATAGATTTAGAAGATCCAGACATATCTTTACACAATTTGCTGATTAATGCTAGTTCTCACAATGATGATCCCCAGTCGAAATTAGTAAAAGCTATTGCATTTGTCACAAGCTATTTTTGATTACATTTATGAAATTCAAGTAATAAATTAAAAGGATGAAATAATAGGATTCATATTGAAACATAATATTATTCACAGTGTAGTTGTGATAAGTAATTAACCCATTATGCCCCTATTTCTTATCAGAAAAGTTCTGAAATATGTTTTTTTAATGCTCAATTTAACTATAAAAAAGACACACACACAAAAAAAGGATATTGTACAATGACGGGAACGTAAGCACATAGACTGATGGGAACGTAAAGGAGAATCCACGATTTGACAAAAACGGGTCTTCCCCTCAACCCGGCTGCAATCCCCCTTTTATCCACCTTCCGCTTCAACCCGGGGTGAAGCCGGAGTATGCATAAACAGGGCCTAAGTCGCCGGAGAATTAGATTCTTTTGAACTCAAGAGATAAATAAATGCAGTTTCTGAACTTTAATTGCCTTTTTACTTGCATTTTTAAGATAGAAATATTATCACTGAAGGTTATCAAAATGGAGATTATTGAACAGAATCAGAGAAAAAATCCTACATTTTGATCTCGACAAGACTTTTTTTTTTTAACCAGCGAGCTAAAATTGCGATTCGACTTAAATCGAAAGTTAAATTTATTTCCTAAATTTTGCTTAAGAATATGGAACAAAATAAAAATTCTTACCGAATGTTTTTTTCGATGAAATTTCCAGGAGGTTAGAGAGTAGAATGAACACCACAGGGAAAACCCTTTGCCAGTCCATTCACCATGCCAGAAATCAACCTGAAGAAACTGCAACATTATTCAAATACACATATTTTAAGTTGGACGTCTAAAAACAGCATACGCGCGCATAACGATTTATGACGCTGTGCCAATCTAAGAATGTTTCCTCTTTCAACCCAAGCACAAAGGAGCTCGTTCAGGGCCAGGCTTAATTTTATAACTCGAAGTAATACTTATGGTGAGTTATTTAAACAGTTTCATTTTGTTAATTTTACGCATTAACGTAAAACGAATCAAATGAATATCAGATTATTTAGCTACCAAGAAATGCTTGAAAAATTGGTGCACTGCCCTTACTTATTACTTCGAAATAAACAAATCAGTGCCCGCTGCTATATGAAAAGGAATAAAATGACTTACCGTTCTTAAATAGGATTTGAAGTGATTAGAACAGCAAAATGCGTAAATTCTCGTGTCTAGTTACAAGACATATTTTTCTTCTTTTTTATCAGTAGTCAACTGACAACACGCATTTGTCATACCTTGCTTCAGTTCACTTGTCTCACTGCGTAAAAAATTAATCAAATCCTCACAAAACGGATTTTTTGTACTGAATATAAGACGTAATTAAATTTCTAAAAAAATATGAGATTCGTTTTTTGTGTGGTTGCATTATTTTTCCGTCTAGTTCCATGTAACGTGCGTATCGCATTGACAAATTCCGCGAAATTGTAGAGCGTGGCGGTGGAGCAAAATACCGGTTCTTAAAATGCGTAAAAAGATGAAATGGAACGGATAAAGTATTGCGAAACAATTTCTTACACTTTGTGATATTGCAATACTGTAGCTCTGCGTAAAATCAGTTTCCCAAGCCTGAAGGAAAAAAAAAATTATTTGAATTTTGTCATCTTGAATTGAAATTATGTTTTTTGTAATCACAAGTGTGTGTGAATATGTAGGCGTGTGTGTTTTTCCGGGGGGGGGGGGGGTATGTGTGTTTGCGTGTGGAGGTATGTGTATGTGTGTAGGCATGTGTGTTTGTGTCTGTGTGCAGGCATGAGTGTGTGGGTAGTTGTGTGTATGTGTGTAGGTGGGGGGGGGTATGTGTATGTGTGTAGGCATGTGTGTTTGTGTCTGTGTGCAGACTTGAGTGTGTGGGTAGTTGTGTGTATGTGTGTAGGTGGGAGGGGGGATGTGTATGTGTGTAGGCATGAGTGTTTGTGTCTGTGTGCAGACTTGAGTGTGTGGGTAGTTGTGTGTATGTGAGTGTATGTGCATGTGTGTTTGTGTCTGTGTGCAGGCATGAGTGTGTGGGTAGTTGTGTGTATGTGTGTAGGTGGGGGGGGATGTGTATGTGTGTAGGCATGTGTGTTTGTGTCTGTGTGCAGGCATGAGTGTGTGGGTAGTTGTGTGTATGTGTGTAGGTGGGAGGGGGAATGTGTATGTGTGTAGGCATGTGTGTTTGTGTTTGTGTGCAGACTTGAGTGTGTGGGTAGTTGTGTGTATGTGAGTGTATGTGCATGTGTGTAGGCATGTGTGTTTGTGTCTGTGTGCAGGCATGAGTGTGTGGGTAGTTGTGTGTATGTGAGTGTGTATCTGCGTGTGTGTTTGTAAGTGTGTGTGTTTGTATATGTGTGTGTAGGTGTATGTATATGTGTGTAGGTGCGTGTATGTATGCGTGTAAGTGTAGGATATTGACGAAACCTGGAGACGGTTTTCGCTAGAGGTGCAGCATCGTGAGGAGCCGGTCGACGGTGGTGCTGGCAGAGGGTGCTGGTGGGAAAATAAAATCATAGGAACGCCAAAAACAGTCAAGTGAGAACAATAAGCAATCGTGATTGATCAAAAAAAAAAAAAAAAAAAAACTGACACGCACTGAATAAATAACAAGAATTTCAGTGCCGAACTAAACGAGCCTACTTTCCCATATACCAATATCGACTTTCTAGTATCTGATCAATATTCTCAAAATTAGCGAAAATCGCACATTGCTTAAAACACGACTTTTTAACAATTTAGCCTGATTTCTAGAAATTAACGAGCTAATGTGTGCATCACATGACTAACCTTTACACCAATTAATGTTATTTCCCCATTATTTTTCAATTTTAATGTGATTCAATAGTTAACTCTAATAAATGTCACCAACAGTGGCTAAATTGAAATCAGATCTCAGAAAAAAAAAATAATTTGAATTTTGACATCTTGAATTCAAGTCATGTTTTTCGCAATCACGAGTGTGTGTATGTAGGCGTGTGTGTTTGTGTGTGGGGGGTATGTGTGTTTGTGTGTAGGGGGTATGTGTATGTGTGTGTAGGCATGTGTGTTTGTGTGTAGGGGTATGTGTATGTGTGTGTAGGCATGTGTGTTTGTGTGTAGGGGGTATGTGTATGTGTGTGTGTAGGCATGTGTGTTTGTGTCTGTGTGCTGGCATAAGTGTGTGGGTAGTTGTGTATATGAATGTGTGTGTGGGGAGGGGGGTATGTGTGTGTGTGGGGGGTATGTGTGTTTGTGTGTAGGGGTATGTGTATGTGTGTAGGCATGTGTGTTTGTGTGTAGGGGTATGTGTATGTGTGTGTAGGCATGTGTGTTTGTGTGTAGGGGTATGTGTATGTGTGTGTGTAGGCATGTGTGTTTGTGTCTGTGTGCTGGCATAAGTGTGTGGGTAGTTGTGTATATGAATGTGTGTGTGGGGAGGGGGTATGTGTATGTGTGTGTAGGCATATGTCTTTGTGTCTGTGTGCAGGCATGAATGTGTGTGTATATGTGTGTGCGTGCGTGTGTGTGTGTGTAGTTGTGTATGTATGCGCGTGTGTGTAGGGACATGGATGCAACCTGGAGACTGCTTTCGCTATAGGAGCAGCATCGTGAGGAGCCGGTCGACGGTGATGGTGCAGAGGATGCTGGTGGGAAAATAAAATGATCGGACGCTATAACAGTCAAGTGAGAACAATAAGCAATCGTAATTGCTCAAAAAAAAAAAAATCGCCAAATTGGTGACAGAACTTGGCGACCATGTGACTGACGATATATCGCTAAGTGTCCGCGAAATTATAACACCACTTGAGTTTACATCGAAATTAACAATGATTTCCTCCCAAAAAGGTGCAAAAGACCTTTTAGAAACACCCGAATGCAACCAAAAGGGGAGGTGCGCAACTAGACCCCACTAGAAGTCTACATACTAAATTTCAACTTTCTAGGACATACCGTTCTTGAGTTATGCGACATACACACGCATATACATGCGTACATACAGACGTCACGAGAAAACTCGTTCTAATTAATTCGGGAATGGTTAAAATGGATATTTCGGGCGTCTATGCGCTCTTAGGTATATATACACGTGTGGTTGGGTCGAGAAAAAAGAAACTCAACATTCATTCGGGGATGAGCAAAATGTAAATTAAGGTCGATTTTTGAAAGAAGAATTTTTCGCGAATACAATGCTTCCTTTTTTGTAAAAGGAAGTAAAAATGTCTTGCTCATTTGAAGATAAAATGCTTGAAAAATAAATAAATAAATAAATAAATAAAAGAACAAATAAAGTAGTAACACCTTTTAAACAAAGCAGCTAATATATTTTTATCAATTAAAAAGAATCTTAATTCACTTTCAAAAGGAAAAAAAAGAATGTTACAACAATAAGCTCTTTAAAATAAATACATTAGGTATGTCAAAAAAAAAAAAAAAATCTTTCTTTTTACCTTGCTGCCAAAAAATAATTTTAAGAAATGAATAAATGTATTTTCAAAATAAACAAAAAGCAATAAAATGTCAACTTCAAAAAATAATTTTTAGAGTTAAAAAAAAAACTGAATACATAAACTTAAGCGTGAAAATAAAAACAAATCTAATAAACAATAACTTTTCAAAGTAAAAACCATGGCTTCAGAGTCGGAGTCAGTCTCATTTTGGAGTAAAAGTCAGACTCTGAAGTTGAAGGTTTTTAATTCAAAGACTCGGAATCGGTCATTTTCCCTTACTCTGTCAATATTTGCGGAGTTGGAGTCAAAGACTTAAAATTTCCAAGATTTGGAGTCATTCATTTTTCCTCAGTGTCTAACTGTTTGGCAAAGCTACGGAGTCAGAGTCGAAGTCGGGAATACGGAGTTCTACTCATTTTGAACATTTTCGGATTCAGGAGTCAGAGTCAAGAGTTAGTCATCAAGAGCTATTTCCAACAAAATTTGTTTGGAGTAAATCCGCCTTTAAGTTTGGGATTTGTATTGAATTTTAGTTTCTTCGTAGGCGCTAATGTTAAAGTATTTGAACTGTTCAAAACTGAACGGAAAATTGTTCGAATCAAAAAGACATTTTCTATACATGTTCCTCATCAAAAGCTTTTACCTACAAAGTTTGTTTGAAGCTAATTCTCTAAGTTTGGTATTAATATTTACCTTGGTTTTCCCCTAGGCGCTAATGTTAAGCTTTTTTGAACCGTTGAAAATTGAGCGAAAAATTGCTCAAATCAAGAAATGAAATGGAAGGAGGGTGTATATGGGAATAAGGTTGCCTTCGCCGAGATCTTTCTAACAAAAAATAGTAACTAATATACATATCAATTAATTTTAATATTTATTTAATATTATTATTAATATGTATTCTATTATTCGATACTAATTTAATCGACAGATTCTAAAGAAAAATATTTTTGGCCTATTCGCAACTCTAATAAATTATAGGAGGCGCTGTCTAATGGCGGATGCAAAAGGTAAAACAAACAAATGCCGTTACTTATAACTTGCTTTGACGCTTAGTGAATAACAGTAATTTTTCATCGTGTTTGTGGGAAGCTTTATTTTCTATTCTTCTTAAATTACACCAATCACAAACTGTCTGAATTCTGTAATTTACCCCAAAGAAAAAACGTGGAATGGAATGTTTTACCTTTTTCTTTAGTATTATTAATCACCACAAGGTAGCGTATTCGAGCTCTGGAGTTGCGAATGCGTCGTCGGCACCATGCTAATCTAAAGAATGTGAAAAATTCGCAACTCCAGAGCTCGAATACGCTACGTGCGGTGATTAACGATACTAAAGAAAAGGGTAAAACATTCCATTCCACGTGTTTTCATTGGGGTAAATTACAGGCTTCAAACAGTTTATGGTGTAATGTAATTTCAGAAGAATAGAAAAGAAAGCTTCCCACAAATACGATGAAAAATTACTGTCATTCACTAAGCGTCAAAGCAAGCTATAAGTTGCGGCATTTGTTTGTTTTACCTTTTTCATCCGCCATTAGACAGTGGCTGCAGCGCCCCCTATAGTTTGTTGGAGTTGCGAATCGCGAATCTGGTTTCACAAATTCGATGGTTTGCCGTAGTATTCAAAAAGGGCTATCTACTGGTTATGACTACGTCTAGAGCCGCTATATAGACAGGCCGACGCATCAGCTTAAGTTTAGCCTTTACCATAACAAAGTAAAGGCTAAGGGTTACCATAACAAAGTTTCGGATTTCGCCAAATTTGCCGAAAATAATACTTTATTTAATAAACAATTCACGTGCCGCTAATAATCGCTCGCAGTGAACAATCACCAAACGCGATTACTCGCCAGAAAAGACAACCACTCAAACACGCGCTCCGATCCAAAAAGGCTGATCTTAAGCTGATGCGTCGGCTCGTATATATAGGGGCCTTAACTACGTCAAAAGCTAATTTTACAATTAAAGTTATCTACAAAAATTAAAACTTTGAAAATAACTAAACGCGCCAGGAGGGAAAAAAATATTGTTTTGACTCTCCTGAAAAGTGCCAATTTTCATATTCGTTAGTTTAGCATGGTCCCGACGACATATTCGCTATTCGCAACTCCAGCGCTCGAATACGCTACCTTGCGGTGATTACAAAAATAAAGGAAAAGGTAAAACAATGCGTTCCACGTGTATCTGTTGGTAAACATAGGCAGTTTGTTATGAGTATTTATTAACGCATTCGATGTGTCTTAGATTGCTTTCAGCTACAGAAATTGTTTCGTCCCTTAATAGTTTTCTCAAGCTTCTCAAAATAATCTTAGTTTTCCTTATTTCCTTCAAAAAAGTGTTAAATGGTGAAAGCGTAAACACAAAAAAAACTCTGGATTAACAAACTTGGATAACGTTATACCAGGTAAAATTTCTTATTGTTTTGTGTGAATTTGCAAGAATATGTTTTTTTTTTTAATTTTACATTAATTTTACTAACAATATTTTCTAGCAGAATTTAGTTGGAATGGACAGTACGGAAAATATTTTCTTGAATATATTATCGTAGAACAAAATGAAAAATGTTTAACCGAAAAAGAATTTACTTTATTGCTTACATTCTCAGCTGATAGGTTTCGCCAAAATTTGGCGAAAAATTTGGATTTTGGTTGACGGTTATTGTTTTAGTATTGTGCAAGCAAAGAACTTTTGGCGAGATTCCGCATATCAGTTAAGCCATTTTTATTTTTTTTTCATGATTGGAATAAAATGGTAGAAAGATTACAGCATTCGATAAGTAAAAAGAAATAACTTGGTAGATCAAATTGAAAAGAAAACTACCACCATATATCCGTGAGAATTTCGTTGATGCTTTGCATAGCATGACGTAACTAAAAATTATAAACATACGAAACAGAAAATTTTTAAAATTAACCGATTCCGCAATTTGAGAAAAATAATTCAGCTACAAATGCAAAACAATTAGCGGTAGCCAAGCAAGGCAAAGAAGTATCATCTTCTTTTGATAATAATACGTAATGTCATATAATTAAATTATCTAGCATTAATTGTTATTCTTGTCAGGCCACAATTATTATTTAGTTTTATCAAGAATTGATAAATATCGAATTCAACATCGTGGAAATGGCTGCATAGAACTACGTAATTTGCATTAATTTTTGACGTTTAGTAATGTTTCTTGAATTCTCATTTCTTTTTACGTGGACCAGAGTATCCACAAGACTTTGAAAATTAATTTTAAAAGAATAAAACGAAAAAATCATGCATACGAACAAAATTTACTAGGCTTATGAGCATTTTCTACGCTACGGCATGCGTTTGTTTTACCTTTTTCATCCGCCATTAGACAGTGGCTGCAGTGCCCCCTATAGTTTGTTGGAGTTGCGATTCAAGTCCACTACAGGAGGCGCTTCAATCTCTGACTAATGACTACTGAAAGAAGTAAAACAAATTTTAAAAATCCTGTAACTTCTAACTTGTTTTTAAGCTCAGTGAATGTCAGTAATTTGTCTTCATCTTTGCGGAGTTTTCTATTTTGTATTCTCTAGAAATTGCATTAGCGTCAGAAACTGTTTCAAGCCTACTTTTTACCTAAAAGGAGGAATGGAATTAAAAGTCTTTGGTTAATTTCTTAAGTCACCGCAAGGTGGCGTGTTCATGATATGAAACAGCGAATTTATGAAACAACAAAAACAAAGCTTGGCGAACGATAAATAAAAAAATGTAGCAATAGAATAATTCTATTTTCTTCATTATTTTTTTAAAAGTCGAGTTACTTTCAACTTTCAATTGTCAGACGATATTTTTCATAACGTATTACTGAGCTGCTACAGAAGAGAATTCATTCCAGAATGCGCTGTTCAGACGTAGATTACATTAGTGCAGGAGTTCCAAATTAAAACTATTTAAAAGGTAAGTAAATATTTTGCATGGAAAAAACTCCTTTTGTTCGCACTCCATAGCTTTAGAGGAATAAACTAATGTCAAAAACGACGAATATATTGATTATAATATAAACAATGAATGGGAAGTATTAGTAATAAATAATTAATAACTTTATTAAGGATTGCCTCAATTACACTAAAAATTAACTTTTAGTTTGGTTTTCAACTGATAAACAATCAATTAATTAAAATGCAATAACTCATAAATGTTCATTAAAAAAATGATAAGAGATACCAAAATAAGAATATAGAATTATATTTTGAAAATGAATTCAAATCAGAATTTGACGACGAATAGAGGTTACTCGGAAAAAAAGTCCATGGAACATTAAGAACTTATTGGTGAAAAAAAGAAAGTCTAATATCGTAAGCAAAACTAGCAGTGAACATCAATTATAAAAATGTTAAAATTAGCGATGAATTAAATGTATAAAATTATCCACACTGTTAAAAACGTTTGAATTTGCGCGTTAACGATTAATTCGCAAAACAACTTTTATAGCCGTTCGGCTATCGCGTTTTTAGGAAATTAATTCTTCTCACATAAAATTTGTTTTAATTTAATTTTCATCAAAAGTAGTTTTCATTTTTAAAATTAGGCATTAATTGCTTGTTTATTTCTTCCTGTATGATTTGTCGGACAATTTATGGAATCGTCTAGTGCCGCACCAGTATGATTTTTTACTATGATATTAATAACATTAATACCAAATTTATCAGCATCAAAGATTTTTTTAAATGGTCGGGCCATAATCTTTCTTTATATTTATTTTTAAACAGAACAACTGAAAGTAAAAACCCACTTCTGGGTTGTATTTTGGGAGACATTGGAGCCCATTGTATCAAGAATTTCCGTTGCAAAATTGTTAATAAATATTTTTCAAAAAATGTAAATAAATCATTTATTTTTCTATCTCTTCTCAATCTCTACTGATAATAAAGCTGAAAGTCCCTCTGTCTGGATCTCTGTCTAGATCTCTGTCTAGATCTCTGTCTAGATCTCTGTCTGGATCTTTGTCTAAATCTCTGTCTGGATCTCTATGACGCGCATAGCGCCTAGACCGTTCGGCCGATTTTCATGAAATTTGGCACATAATTAGTTTGTAGTATGGGGATGTGCACCTCGCAGCGATTTTTCGAAAATTCGATTTGATCTTTCTCTAATCCAATTTTAAGAACATTTTACAGAGTAAATTATCATTACGTGGAACATGGGCGAGCAAATCAACATAGCAAGTTGGCGAGAAATTCATCGTCCATTATTTGTAAATATACAGGCGAACCAAATGACCTTTTAATTTTCTACTACGGGCAAAGCGGTTCGGGTACCGCTAGTTTTAAATAAAATACATGAATTTTTAAGGGACAACAAAGAATTCTATTGAAATAATAGTATTCAAAAAACATCTTTGATATAGTAAAAATAAAGGAACTATCAACTCTTTTTAACAAAATTTCAAAATTATTAAATATAGCGCGGTACCCGCACGGCTTTGCCCGTAGTAGAAAATCAACAGGTCATTTGTTTCGCCTATATATTTAGAAACAATGGATGATAAATTTCTCGCCAGTTTGCTATGTTCATTCGCTCGTCCATGTTACGGTTCCACGTTATGATAATTTGGTAATTTACTCGTTTACGTTATGATACTTTTTCGGTAAAATGTTCGTAAAATTGGAATAGAAAAAGAACAAAATCGAATTTTCGAAAAATCACTTCGAGGTGCACACCCCCATGCTGCAAACAAATTCTGTGCCAAATTTCGTGAAAATCGGCAGAACGATTTAGTTCCAGACAAACTTTGAGCTTTATTATTAGTAAAGATTAAAGAGAAATAAAATATCTGAGCGTTAAAACTTCTGATTTAAAGTAAAATGTATTACGTATTTAAGTTAGCTCAGGTTATTGTAATGCATATTTGTAAGGAATAGCCTGTCAATTAATTAGCACACACAGTGTTTCTACTTGAAAGAACACTGTCAATTCTATGCACTGCTTTTAAACCAAAATTATATAAGAGAAAAAGATTATTATTCTTTTGTATTTTATAAAATGAGTCTCATAATTTGATTTATCAATAAAAATTTCAAAAATTTATGTAATGTTTGAGAAGAATTATGTTTAGTTCACGTCGATTGAAAATGGTCGATATATATTCAGATATTGTAGATTTTTCTCTTTGATTACTCTTAAGATAGAGAAGTAGAAATAAGATACTGTTATATGAAATACACCGGCATCTCAGTCAATTCCAGCCGAGGACTGCAGTTTCGTGCTTATTAGCACTCATCAGCCCGGCATAGGAAAGTGACTGAGCTGGAGATGGAACACCTCTTAAGGAAGCCAAGAGTGCCAAACAAACTGGTAGCTAATACAGAATTAGCACTGATCAGACGAGTGACCGAAGCAATGGTTCGGTTCAAGTCGATGATCGAAGGCAAGGCATGGTTACTTGAACTGTTAACTTGAACAATTTTTCGCACAATAATTCAAGTTTGTGCTATGACGGAATGACAGGAATTTTTGAGCTCCATTTATTGCGTAAAAATGATCATATTTTTAGTGAAAAAAAAAAGGTAAGAAAAATTAATTTGAATTTTGACATCTTGAATTCAAATTATGTTTTTCGCAATCATGAGTGTGTGTATGTAGGCGTGTGTGTGTTTGTGTTTGCGGGGTATGTGTGTTTGTGTATAGGGGTATGTGTATGTATGTGTAGGCATATGTGTTTGTGTCTGAGCCCAGGCATGAATGTGTGGGTAGTTGTGTGTATGTGTAGGTGTCTGTATGCATGCGTGTGTGTTTGTGTATGTGTGTATGTGTTTGTGCGTGTGTGTATGTGGGTGTGTGCAGGCATGTGTGTTTGTGTCTGTGTGTGTGTGTACGTGTGTGTGTGCAGGCATGTGTGTTTGTGTCTGTGTGTGTGTTTGTGTCTGTGTGTATGTATAGGTGTCTGTATGTATGCGTGTGTGTTTGTGTATGTGTTTGTGTATGTGTGTGTATGTGTTTGTGTGTGTGTGTGTATGTGTGTGTATGTGTAGGTGTCTGTATGTATGCGTGTGTGTTTGGGTATGTGTTTGTGTATGTGTGTGTTTTAGTGTGTAGGTGTATGTGTGTGTATGTGTTTGTGTATAGGTGTATGTGTGTAGTTGTGTATGCATGCGCGTGTGTGTAGGACATGGATGGATTCGGCTTTCGCTATAGGTGCAGCATCGTGAGGAGCCGGTTGACGTTGATGGTGGGGAGGGTGGCGGTGGGAAAATAAAATGATAGGACATCAAAAACAGTCAAGTGAGAACAATAAGCAATCGTGATTGCTCAAAAAAAGCGGTTGGTTCATGAAACGCTATTGAAAAAAGGCATAGCGAGCAAATATATGATCACTGAAAACGCGTTTTTCATTAAAGCAGAGATTCTTTTTCGTAGGAATATATTCAGTTGATCAATATTAAACTGGGATGTGTTTTTTAATGAAAATATTTTTTTCTGTTGGAAATTTTCATTCATTGTACTGTTTGACTATGGAGTATATGTAATTTGGCAATCGGCCAAGAAATGACGGTTCCATTTGAATGAATCTAGCAGGGGAGAAGGGAAAATAGCGATGGGATATTGATACACGCATTTTATAATGTCACTATTCCTTATTCATTTATTACATTCTCTAAAACAAAATGAGGGGAAACAAAAATAGTTACTATGGAAACAACAAAAAGAAAAAAAAATGCTTTCATTTCGTTTGTGAATGTGAAAGCAAAATGGTAAGTTCAAAACTATGTAGTAGTGAATGCATAAATCAATTAAATTTCGTAGTAGAATATATCTTACTACTATTATATATGCGAAAGTTTGTCTGTATGTATGTTTGTTACTCTTTCACGCAAAAACTACTGAATGGATTTTGATGAAACTTTTCAATAGTATAGCTTATGCATCAGAATAACACATAGGATAGTTTTCGTCCCGTTATGGGGGGCAAAACCCCCTTAGGGAGGCAATAAAACACAATTTTCGTGTAAATTCTCTAATATGGAGATGAAAAAATACTTGCACATATTAACATTTATGTCCATCGAAAACTCTGATTTTTCTGCTGAAGATGGCACCTGTTTGAAATTTCTAAGTAGCATAAAAAACGAGTTATGAGCTCTTTAGTTCCATGTTCGAAGGCTTTCCTCAACACAATATAGTATTTAGGGTATCATCTCAACTCCCTGTCGGTAGCGATAATTGTTGCATTTTGACTATTTTTGCTTTTCGTCTGACTGTTCAAGGCTTTTCTCAAGTTAAATTTTAAAGTAAGATTTTTTGCACAAGATAGGCAAATAATACATAGATTTGGATGATTATTTTCAAGTTTTACGCAACTTTGAAGCAATTAATGTTTTTTTTTTTTAATTTATTTGTGTTGACTGGGTGCTTGATCGACCAGCAGGAATCTCGGCAAACTTTTTTTGCGGAATCTCTTCAATAGCTAAGGCATGTGGCAATTTTTTCAATTGTCGCTGTTTTTGAAGCTAAAAACTACGCGAATACTGTTTCTCGGTTTTCCCCATGTAACCAAAATATCGCAATTTCTTTAACCTTTCTTTCTTTATATCATTCGTTAACATGCAAAATGATCCGCCAACTAAATTAATCAAATCCATAAACAGCACAAGTTTGCGCACAATTTCAAACACAATTGCCAAACTTGACGACTTATTTTGGAAACATTTCGGATAGCATCTTTCATGGTCACCAGAAATATCTCAGTATTTGGCGACACCATCTCTTCAGATAAAATTAGTAACACACAGTTTTACAAAGTAGGGAGGGGGAGACTTATTCAAGGTACCCCAAAACGATTACCGCAAATTTCGTAACATTTTAAATCGCAGTAAGGGCGGCTACATTTTTTAAAACAGGGTGGCGACAGATCAGGGAAATCAGGGAGATCAGGGAAAAGTCAGGGAACTTTATTAATCAGGGAAAAGTCAGGGAAATATCAGGGAATTTTGAAAAAATTACAAAAAATCAGGGAAAATTAATTTTATGAAGGAAAAATTTTTTCTTTTTTTTTTTTTTTTGCTTTACAAAATTAAGTACTCTAATTCCCTACGCATTTTCCGCCAATTATCTGTTCAAAAAAAAAAGTAAAATTAATGAGGAGCGATTATACACTGCTGCATATTTGTGCATCTTTTTTCCTCAACGTCAAAGTATTGAATCTTACTTATTAACCACAAGATGAACTTCCTAAGATTGCTTCTGTGTCTGTTAGGTTGTTTATTTTACCTAGCTTGAAATTTCCTTTTACGCTTTCAATGCTACGTAAAATAAACAGCCATACAGGCAAAGAGGAAGCCTTCATTAATGCCTGAGCTCCTTTGCCTTTATTCCATTCTCTCGAAGTAATTAGCGTACTGTAATCACGATTTCAAGAAGAAATCTTTGGTTTTTGAATTAATACTATAAAAGCTTAAAAGTTATTACTTCTTCGTGTTTTAATTTAATTGCTAAATTGAACTTTCAATAAAAAAAACTTTGTTTTTTTGCCGTTATACTATTTGTTGTCACCGCAGATTATAAAGGTTTTCTTTTCTTCAGACTTAAGTGATTCTTTAATTTTATAATTGAGTTGTATTCTTCTTTTATATATTTTGAAATTAAGTAATTGCTTTTTTTTTTCTTTTTTTCCACTGCATTTCAAAGTTGTTTGTTACAAAAGCAATCTAAGATTTTTTTTCCCGTTACATCCTGAAATCATTTGAAATAGAGTTAACTTGTGTACTTTAGTAAATATCTTTATTTTTTTATTGTTAAAATGCTGTATTCATTCATTAAAACCTATGTTCTTGATTAGGGAAAAGCTCCCTATGAATGGATGTCACATGGTTTCATCCGTTTTGCATAAATATGTCAATTAGTTATATAAGAATAACTACATTATTTCTATTCTTTCACTATTACTTGTTATTCTTGCAACAATTATTATACTGTTTGAAAACTTAGTTCAAAATAATTTCAATTACCTTTTAGTTCTATCATAAATACGCATATGTTCTTAAGAATAATTTTAATAGTTTCTTAAAATTCTTATGCTAAGTGGTTTCTGGAAGTAAAGTATTTTTTTTTTTTTTTAATTTTCTCTAATCTTTCCATATAGAAAAACTTAATATACTGTTTTGTAGGGGTTTTTTCCCAAAAAAATTGACTTGATATGTTTTTTTAACCATTTTATTAAAAAAGTAGCATCTTTTTAAAATATATTTTTAGTTCAACAACTTTACACAACTTAAAACGTTTAAAATACTGCATTTTATACAAATATACAATGGATTTAAAGTAGAGCAAAGAAAGAAAACCATTATTATTGGTAACGTAAATCAGGGAAACTTGGTGAACTTAATCAGGGAAATCAGGGAAAAGTCGGGGAACTTTTTTTCACAATTCCTGTCGCCACCCTGTAAAAGTTTGTACTTGATTACAGGGCTGTGGAGTCGGAGTCGAAATCGAAGAGTCGGAGTCGGACTGATTTTGGGGTAAAGGAGTCGGAGTCGGAGTCGTTAGAAAACATGCCGACTCCGACTCCGACTCCGGGCTTCTCTTTTTCTTTCCTTTTCACTGACTCTCCTTGCATTTTTTAAAAACGGACGACCAATTGGTTCGATTACATGCATAAAAAGATACTAATAAGAAAATAACTGCCATCATGGTAATCAGCTAACTTGAGTGCTTACCAAACTTTCTGTGGCCGTCCCCTAATTTGCTTAACCCTAGTATGCTTGTTGTTGTTACTTAACTAATAGCAACTGTCAGCAAACGGTTTTGTTGCGTAACATTTTCAAGTAATCACTTTCAAATAAAAATAGAAATATAGTGCTTTGTTCGATCTCAGTTATAAAATAGTAAAATAAACGTAACAAATTAGTATGTCGAGGCCCGTAGCTAAGATTGAAACGTTTAAGGGTGATCGGCAAATTGAAAGAAGTTCTGAGGCGAAAGCACGAATCCAAAAGTTTCGATGAAATAATGTAATGTTTTTTTCTTTATTAAGACTCTTTCTATAAGCTTGGTTCTCACTTACAACACTCAATAATTGCAGTTAATCTTAAAATCTCCATATTAAGGTTAATTCTAAAGCAGCCAATAAAATTTAAATTAAAAATTTAGCGAAGAAGAAATATAGGGATAGTAAAAGCTATTCGTACCAATTTGTATACCGCCACATTTTGTGTAAAATTAGCTCCTGACGTATATGTGCCCTATTTTCGTTGAAATTTGATTGATGAAATATAATTAAAAATATATTCGTGAAAATTTTCAGAATTAAAATATTTATATTTTTTATAAACTCTGAAATTAACTTTGGGTGTCATCTACCAGATGGGTGTCACCCGGGGCAAACCACCCCCTCTCAAGAACTTGGATTTAGAAAAAAAGCTTTTTTTCGCTCAAGTTACAGCTTTCAAAAATTGAAATCACACGGTTTGATCAATATCTATTTGTTATACATTAAAGGGGGCAAATAACAGATAATCCTTTTCAAATTTTTTTAAAGGAATGTTTAAGTCCTTGAAAACACACTTTTTAACTCGTAACTATTGAAAAATTTTATTTTAAATTGAATTTCTAACGTTGTATGCGTCTTGGGTTCACAATAAAAAACAAAATGCGAAATTTTCATAAAAAGGAATTATATTTCAATCTCTGTTTAGAGGTTTTCCCCCTTCCCCTGAAGGGAGAGAGGGAATTGAAAAAATACAATTAAAATAAAATTTAAAATAATCCGGAGTCGGAGTTGGAGTCGGAGTCGGGCGTTTCAAAATCCAGGAGTCGGGGTCGGAGTCGGCCATTTTCCTTTCGACTCCGCAGCACTGCTTGAATGGCAATATAGAGACAATTTTTGAATATGTTCAAAAAAAAAAAAAAGGTAAATCGTTTTAAACAAGTAAAGCTTAAATTCATATTTTGGAAATTCCTCAAATTTGTATATTCTTAAATGTCGTTTTTTTTGTTTCTAAAAGAGTGCTGTTTTGTCCGTCGTGTTTATTGCCATTTTTCTTTTATGGGTAAGGAAAAGGCTCGATTTTTAATCACGTCAAAGCAGTGTGTTTTGAGTTATTTCACTTACAGAAGAAATCGAATAAAAGTAACAATTGTTTCTCACAATTATTACACACCCAGGCAACGCCGGGTATTTTTGCTATGTACAACAATCTGGTAACTAAATAAAGAAGAGTCTGCCCCCATGCTCCCAGTTACTATCGAAAAAATATTTATTTTTTACCAGGAAAGGCCAAATACATGCAAAACATTTTCTTTGTAGCAACTTCTGTTCAGAATTAAAATTCATATCTTATGAATGTAGATTAAGCAAACATTTTACGCAGTTTTTTTAATTTGGCAAGTCTCTGGCGAATGTATGACACGGTGATCCTTTTTATGATAAATAATGGATTTGGATTATTTTACATTTTTACGCTGCTGCTGGTATATTTAGTACAATACTGCACTGACCAAACGGATGATCGAAGCAATGGTTCGATTCAACTCGAAGACTGAAGGCAAGGCATGGTATATTCAATACAATATAGAATTGGCACTGACCAAACGAATGATCGAAGCAATGGTTCGATTCAACTCGAAGACTGAAGGCAAGGCATGGTATATTCAATACAATATAGAATTGGCACTGACCAAACGGATGATCGAAGCAATGGTTCGATTCAACTCGAAGACTGAAGGCAAGGCATGGTATATTCAATACAATATAGAATTGGCACTGACCAAACGAATGATCGAAGCAATGGTTCGATTCAACTCGAAGACTGAAGGCAAGTACCATACCTTGCCTTCAATCTTCGAGTTGAACCTAAACATTGCTTTGGTCACTCGTTTGGTCAGTACTAATTCTATATTACCTACTAGCAGAGTTGGGAAAATTTTAATTACATTGACAATTAAAGATTAACAATTGATTAATTAGTAAACGTAAACACGACAACTAACAATTGATCAATTGTAATTGTGGAAAATTACAATTAACAATTAATTAATTGTTAATTGTAGTTTACTACAGTTAACAATTAATTAATTGTAATTGTGGAAAATTACAATTAACAATTAATTAATTGTTAATTGTAGTTTACTAAAGTTAACAATTAATTAATTGTAATTGTGGAAAATTACAATTAACAATTAATTAATTGTTAATTGAAGTTTACTACAGTTAACAATTAATTAATTGTTGATTGTAGTTTACTACAATTAACAATTGTCGATTGTTCTGTGAATTTTAACTAAAACTAACTCATAAAAAATACTGGTTTTGTACAATATATTCTACAGACGACAGGTCTACCTGGGACGTGGTCGCTAAACGGGTACCATATTACTATCAAACTATTTAAATACACATGTTAGCAACAAATAAAATATCAATAAAATATCAGTAACTTTCAGTAAATTACCGCCCAATAGCCAGAGTTAAAGCAGAAATATATGAAATACTCGAGTTGAACCGAACCATTGCTTCGGTCACTCGTCTGGTCTGCGCTAATTCTATATTAGCTACCAGTTTGTTTCGCACTCTTGACTTCCTTAAGAGGTTTTCCATCTCCAGTTCAGTCACTTTCCTATGCCGGGCTGATGCATGCTAATAAGCACGAAACTGCAGTCCTCGGCTGGAAATGACTGAACTGGCGGTGTATGTCACGTACCATTATCTTTGTTAAGAGCAATAAATTATTTACTGCAGCAAATGTCTTTTCTCAAAAAATCTTATGGCTCCAGGAAAATATCCTCAAAAAATTTATATTTCAATTAAAAATTTTTAAAAAAAATTTCCGTACTAGTAAAAGTCCGAAAAATATCTAAGGGAAATTACAGAAATGCATCTTAATTACACGATTAAAAAAAAAAAAAAAATTAAACAGAGCGGTCTCTGAGATCTTACGTCCCCTATTATGTCTTTCTTTCTGATTTCCCCTGTTACAGGTTAAACTATAAAACAATGATTTGCACAATTTTAAAACCCTTAATTAAAACACAAACATTTACGTGTGGAAGAAACATGTCAAGACGAGAATGGTTCACGCGGCGAGCGAGCAGTCAACACTGAACGAAAATACGAATTCGAATAATACATTGAACTTAGTACGCTGCGCTGTACCTATTGATACTTTAAGTTAATTGTTAGTTTTAATTGTTTCATAAAACAATTTTAAAAAATAATCGCAATTATTTTAATTGTGAAAAGCGATTAACGTACATTACTCTAATTAAATAATTGCAAAGTACAATTAATAGTTTAATTGCAATTGATTTTATTGCAATTAATTTAATTGCAATTACTTTTTTAATCAATTAACAAGGCAATTGAAAAAATAATTGATTAATGCCCAACACTGCCTACTAGTTTGTTTGTCACTCTTGGCTTCCTTAAGAGGTTTTCCACCCCCAGCTCAGTCACTTCCTATGCCGGGCTGATGAGTGCTAATAAGCACGAAACTGCAGTCCTCGGCTGGAATGACTGAGCTCGCGGTATATTTCATGTACTTGTTAGTTTGTTTGCTGTCAACTTTCCGTTTCTTGCTTTATAGGTTGTTATATCATAGGCAGCCAATTACTTTTACGAATTCTTCTTCTGAATTCGGTGGTGTTCATTTATCGAAGATTCATCCTTGCCTTGACTACCGGTTTTGTGTAAACGAACGAACTTCGCGAAACGCTATGACTACAGCCTATTTTTCTTGCCACCAGTCAGACACCAGGGCATCACTGGTTTGGAAAATTGATAACGTCTCTCGCATAGGTAGCAGCAAGAGTAGAACGTCGCCATATTTTTTCTTTGGAGACATAATATGCCGCCTGCAGGTCGAAAACCACGGAAACAAAGACATTATTTTCTCTTTGGGGACTCGTCTGGTGCAGCAAAAAAGGTCGGGCGCAAGATTTCGATTGCAATCTTATCTGCGAGACAGAAATGGCTGCATGGTTGATGAAAGCTCGTATGGACCCTATCTGCACAGGAGATTCTATGGCTTCAAGCGCATCAGCAGAAGCGATCTGCTGCAAGGAAAACTAGGAGATGTCAGGCCAGGTGACATTTTGACGATTCACTGCGAGCTGGAAGTGAAAGACGGAGACGATGGAAAAGATGAAGAAGGTGAGTTGTGACCTCTGAGTGTCTACATTCAGAGCAGAAAACTGCTTCGCAATAGGGTTATGCGCAAACTGAATATATCAAAAAAAAAAAAAAAAAAATAGTTTTCAATTTTTGCACTCTTTAAAATCTTATTCAGAGAAAAACCTTCATTTGTATTTCTAGTTCCCTTTTTCCTAAACATCTGATGTTATAAAATTGCTTGAGAATTTGCTTAATTACCTAGAGAGCTAATGAAGAAATTTGTTGAAAACTCATATAACCCCCCCCCCCCGGACGTAAAATACTAAACCAAATATTTTTTTTTTTCATTTTAATCTTACAAGAGTATTAAGAAAGAAAAATATATATTTGCGAAAAAAAAATGATTCATTGAAAAAAAAATAGATTGTGAGTATCGCGATTGTGTATTTCTAAAAACGTATATGTGATGAAAATATTAGGTTATTCAAATAAACCATGGATATTCAAAGATTGCAGCGTAAAATAATGCGAAATCATAATACGAACCCAGTTTAATATACAGGGTGTCCCGCTTTAACCTGCAGTGCCTTTATTTTCGCCACCGTTAATCCTAGATGTATATTTCCAATTGCAAAAATGTTCAAAATCAGATGCAGAGTTTAGATAGGTAAAGTTTGAAGCGAAAATAAAAACGAGTCAAAAAATACAAAATTTAACTATTTATACGGGCCCTAGGTCCCTTAACTAATATTTAGAGAAATACTCTCCATTAAAAACTATTACTAACACAAAAAACTTGACATTTGTGCGACCAAAATTCAAGGAGATGTCCCAGTTCAAAGCTTTAAGGGACCATTCTGAAGATGAGACTGGAACTTATCGCCCTTTCAGAAGAATGACAGGTCGTCAAAGTAAGAAAAACAAAGTATTTATATTTTTCATTGCAATTCAGAAATAAATGCAAATGTGATGCCGTGATACGCAAGCACACACTACAAAACCTCGAACAATTTGAAAAACCACTCTATGCACACATGTCATTTTAAATACTTTTTACCGCTATATTTCCCCTCAAAAGGTGTTAATGACGGCTAGTGTAAAGTGGTGTAAGTCACAAAACGCTGCGTTTCATATCTCGGTGAATATTGGTCGTACCAATTTCAAACTTTTTGGATTGGAATTATTTTTTAACGGAGTTTTTTTCCCTAAGCATATGTTAGGGGACCTGGGGCCCGTATAAAAAGTTAAATTTTGTAACTTATTACTTTCTTCTATATCTAATATATAGAAGAAAGTATTGGATTCGTGCAAATTTTCGAATTTCGAATTTTGACGGATTCGAACGTTTTGAGGTGTGCTGAGTCCATTTCGACTATTTTTGGAAAATGTCTGTCTGTCTGTGTGTGTGTATGTGTGTATGTATGTGTGTGTGTATGTGTGTGTGTGTGTCACGCCTGTGTGTGACCAGTTTTTTGTGGCCGCTCTACAGCAAAAACTACCGCATGAAATCGAACAAAATTTGGTACACATATGTGCCCCTATGTGAACTTGTGCCCCTTGGTTTTTGGCGCGAATTCCTCCAAGGGGGGTGGAGCAATGGGACGTTTTTTGAGTTACGCGTGCTTGCTATTCCTCAGGAAGTAACTGGCAGAATCGAACAAAATTTGGTCCATATGTTGCCATTAACAGGAGCAGGTGCTGATTCAATTTTGGTGTCAATAACTCAAAGGGGGGTTGAGCTATAGAACGTTTTTTTGTCGTCAATTGGGACTGCTGTATCTCAAGAAATAATGAACGGAATGAAAGAAAAATTTATCGACAAGTAGCCCTTAGTGGGTATAAGAGCTGATTTTATTTTGGTGTCAACAGCTAAAAAGGGGGGTAGCGCAATCGCCCGTTCTTTTTTTCCATTGTGAGTGCCCTATCTCAAGAAGCAATGCTACGTTCTGGTTGAAATTTGGAATATATGTTAATCCATATGCAGGGGCGGCAAATAGGGGGGTCAAGAGGGGGCGGTTGCACCCCCAAATTTTTCACTGAGAATAATAAAAAAAAGGGGTAAATTCAATTTAGATAACTTAGAAAATCATTTGCCTGCAATTTCAGAACAGAAAAAACTGATTGAGAATAATGGTTTGCCTTAACTAAAGAAGTAAACTTTTCATATGGATTAAATATTTAAAAATTGTGTAATCTATGTTATGATGGTGCATTTTGTATGATATGTCCGTACAGTGTTGAGACTGCGCAATTTTGACACGCAAACTCCATATCATTTTACGTAAATTTAATGTTCATATTATAACTTAATGTTTAGCTAGTAAGTGTTCATTGTTTCCCTGACGCATTTTAGCAACTCGATATATTATATTCTTTCATAGAAACTTTTTTGAAAAGATATGCTCTTTTTAAAAAACTTCCCACATCAAAAGATACTTTCACATCAACAAATATATCTTCAGGCTCTTTACTAGACAATCACTGAGTGACACAAATGGTATTCAAGAGTTAAAATTATAAAAGCTCCCTGGAAGGATTACTGGAAAGTGATCTTCTCAATTATAGAAAATCTAATGTTATTTTAATATGTATGACTTTGTTTGAATTTTTGTTTACTTTATTTCCTGCAGAGCATTTTGTGTACAATGCTACACTCTATCATAAAAATTTCAATATTAATTATTGGATTGATAATTGAAACTCTGAAATTTTCGCACTAATGCATACTTGAACCAAGTGTGGAACTTTGTGACAGAACTTTTTATAACAGTTTTTATTGTATGCCAATGTAGAAGAGGTGACAAAACCCATGAAGTTGCAGTCAAATTATTAAATTAATATTTTGAATAAAATAATCAATTTCTCAAGAAATTGAGGCAGGATTTGATGAGATACATTTCTCTTTGGTCTTAAATTCAATATTTTGTAAATTGGTTATAGAAAATGAAAATATTACACTTATACACTAGCGCAGCCAGAAATTCCTTCTGGAGGGTTTTTTTAAAATCAAAAATACCTTCTGGAGGGTTTTTTTTTGTGAAAAATACTTTTTTGAGTGGTTTTTTTTGATCAAAAATACCTTCTGGAGGGTATTTTGGTAGTTATATTTTTTGGTTTTTTGTAGGTATATTTTCTGGAGGGTTTTTTTTTTTTTTTTTTTTGATGAAAAATACGTTCTGAAGGGGATTTTTTTAAAAATCAAACAGCCCTTTCATATGCACAAACTGCTGCATTAGAATTTACGTTTATGTTAAAACCAATGTCTCTGGGGGGTGTTTTCACCCCCCCCCCTCGCTGCGTCACAACACTTACAAGAAAATTTCATAGCATCAGGGAAGAGTAATTGTTTTGTGAATTACGACTATACTTTTTAATGACGCAAAATAAATACTAGCCCATTTTAAAAAGCTTTCTTGGTTATTTCAAAGAAAAATATGAAGGAAGTGTGTTTTTTAACATAACTTTCTTGTTTCCATTGTTTTTGGTCTATTTCAATCTGGTCAGTCATTTTAAAGATGACTTTTGTGTCTCAGGAGGTTAGAGAATTACTTTTGAAGAGAAATGTGGCAAGCAAGACCTTCATCTTTAGCTATACTGGAAATAAAGCAAAACACTATTGAATAAATATAGTTCCAAAATTTTCTGTTCTTCCTGACCCCAAGAATATCAGACTAAAACTTTACTAAAAAATAAAAACTAGTACCGAAATATTTTGCGAGATAACTTGTCACAAAATAAATTTGAAGCTTTGTTCGCAAATATTTTAATTGTTCTTAACAAGCCTAATTATTCTTAACATTAAAACCATTTCATTATTCCTTCGTTAACCAATATTTATTTTATACCGTACTGAGGAAATTCATGCTCAGGAAACTTGACCCCCCAAACGAATTGCTGAAATGCCGCCACTGTCCATATGTAAACAGGCTTTGGTTCAATTTTGACGCCAATCGCTCCAAGAGGTGTTGATTTTTTTTTTTTTTTTTTTTTTTTTTTTTTTTGCGAATAAAAATAGCTTTATTAATGCAACAATAAGAAAGATAAATCGTAATAGATTGTCGTCTGCGTATTTCTCGTGATTTTAATTGTATGGAAATGATCGGAAATATTATCTCAATGATTTAAAATCTTTAACTGTTGCCATTTTATGTTTGTTAACAAATAAAATATTTGTAATTAATTCAAGCAAGGCTTTTAAAATAACTTTCAATTTTCGCTTATTGCTTTGCTTTTGCAATAATTCAGACATCGGGATGGTCGTCAAGTTTTTGCATGTGTAATTTTGCTTTTGTTGGGAATATTGCTTCCTCGTCAAGCATGGGGAGGGATCAGAAAAAGGAAAAATATAGAAGAAAGTTTCGTGATGGCCACAACATACTAGTTATTTTTATTTTTACTTCAAACTTTAAATATCTTAACTCTGCATCTGATTTTGAACATTTTTGTCAATTTTAAATATACGTCTGTAAGACTAAGGTTAAAACGGAACACCATGTATGCATTTACAAGATCCAAATATACGTAAGATTAGGTTATCGAAAGTTGGATGCAGTGGCGTAGCTAGACCCGACTTTCGGGGGGGGGGGGGTTACTTCTTTTATATATATATATATATATAATATATATATATATATAATATATATATTATATATATATATATATAATATATATATATATAATATATATATATTATATATATATATATATATAATATATATATATATATATAATCGCTTGGAATTTTTTCCTTTTCTTCTTTTTTTTTCTTTCTCATCTCTCTTCTTTTTCTCTTTTTTTTTGAGACTAACGTTTCGGGGGGGGGGTTTGTCCCCAACCCCCCCCCCCTTAGCTACGCCCCTGGTTGGATGACAAGTTTATTGAAAGTCATAAAGCTTTCTCTAAAGATTTCGACGAGTGTACAAAGTTTGTAACTTAATAGTGACGGCTATTGGAGCTTATAAGTTGGGGGAGGGAGACAAAAAACATACACACACAACTAAAAGCCCTGGGATTTTAAGTGGCAGCAAAAATTTTTAAAAAAGTACAAAATTTTGTTAGGGCTGGTTTTGAGAATATTGAAGCAGATAAATGAAAATTGTTACAAGTCTAACAACTTAACTCACGTTTTTCTTAAGATTTTGATGAATTTTGTACACAACAACTTTTTCTGAGGAAATACTTTGAATTACATTATTTACCCCAAAGTATTTGAAGGTGTCACAAACATTTAGTAATAATTGTATTTAACAAGTTATGGCTTGTTTAAGTAAAACAATTGATTTACTAATATCTAAACAGTGAATAAATAAACTAAAAGTTTTTGCTTGGGCTAAATAATGTTTCGTAAACAGATATACAAAGTAAAACAAATAATTATCTTCTGAAAATGCTGAATTTCTGCTTTTTTTTAAATAATTTCTAGTTTTGGTTTCCAAATTGGAAAATAAAATAAATAAATTAACCATAAAAAATGGGTGCGAAGATGGTAGTTCCGATGCCTATTAATAACCTAAATTCCTTACCATACATTGACATCTTGGAGCCATCACTCATTTTATGTCCCATTGGAGGCTTTGATGTCTCTGAGACATCCTTCAGTTCTGGCGCGTTCACATATAAAAAGAAATGAGCTGGTTTAATACATTGAGTAGGAATACCTAAAAATATTTGAACTAACCCGCTTCGTATACCTCGTTAGAAGTATGTAGAAAATTTTCTTGCAATAATTCGTTTTTCCCCTCTGCACGGAGGATTTTCTCTTCGCGGTATAAAAATACCTTCAATTAACTGGACGAAATGTGAAAAGTACATTTCATTGGTGGATGTAAACGGACTCTTCAAGTACCATTGTAGACTTCAAGTCTCTGAGATGTCATTTATCTCATATCCCGCAGACGACTCTTTGACGTAGGGAAGTTGCAACCTATTAAATGTTCATATTTTGACTATTGGATATTGTTAATTGACCCTCAAAACTAAAAAATTCACCATCGCCGAATTTTAAAACACCGTGATTGATTTTTAATGAATTTTTAAAAATCCACTCGCAAAAGTGCGCTCTTCTGAAACGTCACGAGCTTACGTCACAGGGCGCTAATGGGCAGCCTTCCGCCGAAGATCTCTTGTTTTCGCTACGGACGTTTTGAGCGCGCTGATATTTTTATTTTTTAGAAATTCAATAATCCTTTTGAACAACACACTATGGAGGCCGGATTCGTTAAAGCACAATCTAATAATCTTCCTCTAGTAACATCAATGATGGTATTCGAATATTTCCGAGAGAATGAGAGGTTTAATGTTCCAGAAACGCGAGGAGTTAAATGCGAGGAGGTAAGCCTTACGTTTCGTCTTCGAAGTCAACTGCATGTCCTTCGGCTTCTCCCGCGGCGGAAGAGCGCATGACGTCCCTTCCTGTGCCATTTGACGTCACAAGCGCTTGAACTTTAAAAATTAATTTAAAAAAAAAACTACTTATCATATCGCAAAATTTTTTTCACCTATGATGTTCATACATGTTACTCTATCATATAAAAATGAAATTGAAAAATCGAAAACTTCCCTATAGCAGTTCTTTTTACTTTTAGCTAAAACAGAATCTGTTGCAGCCGGGAGGCAAAACTATTAAACACCCATTTAAATGGCTGAGAGGTCTTAAGAGTTCTTAAAGTTTGACCAACGAGTGCTTATTTTTAAAATTAATTTCAACGATTTTAGATACCAAAGAAGGATCAACTGTCTTCATCCTGGATGCCTTTAGTGCACCTTTTCTAGAGGGGTTTCAATCCACCTTCGAGAACGGGAAATTTTCCGACGTCACCTTGCGCGTCGGGGAAGAAAACTTCCAGTGCCACAAGGCGATTCTGTCGACTCACTCCAAAGTGTTCGAGGCCATGTTCGACAACGACATGAAGGAGAGCCACGACGAAGCGGTGTACTTGGCAGACCTGGACGTGGACGTGGCGAAAGCGATGCTGCTGTACATGTACACGAGGCGTACCGAGGGTCTTCCGGAGCACAAAGTCCTGGACCTGTACGTCGCCGCTGACCGGTACATGCTCCCGGAACTGAAGGAGAAATGCCGCGAGTTCGTACTGAAGCATCTGTCCGTCGATAATGTCTGCGAAGTTGCCGAAGTTGCAGATTTGCATTCGGATGACATTTTGGCTGAGAGTGTCGAACGATTCATCTCGTCCAACTTGAGAAAAGTCCTCGTCTCCGAGAAGTGGAACATGCGTTTGTGTGAGAAACCGTATTTGTACGCTAAATTGCTGAGCGTGTCCGTTGTACGCCACGATTGCGTTTGATTTTATTTTCCTCCACTGGAAGAAAGTTCACGAACCTTTATTTTTCTCTTCGTACATCGCGTCAGATGTGTATGTGTGTGTTTTCAAATGTGTTCGGTCATTGCTAAAATTTAACTTGCTATTTAGGCACAATACTCTTCATGTAATCGATGACCGAACAAACAACTCTTAATAAAAATTTATCGGTTTGAAAGCGCTGTTGTTCTTTTAACTGTTCGTAAGCATTTTAATTTCATGTAAACTAAGACTTGGCTGCATATAAATGTCTATTATCAGTTCAGACCGATTCAATGGCTTAAGTCACCATCATGTCCAGCTTAAAGTCACTGCAAGAAAGATCAGTCACCAAAAAAAGACTCTTAAATGACCTCTCAAAAGCTGGTGATAGCTTCCTCCCCCGTAACGCGAAAGGTTTCTCTGTCAAATGCAGCAAGTTAGCATCATTGAGAAGAGATAAAATGGAGGGAGGGAAAACTTTCATTCATTTAGTCAAGACCCCAAATCACGTGATAGATTTTGAAGCAAAGTATTGTAAGAAATCAGGTTTACTTTGCTTGTTTTACGCAAAACGTGCCAACCACTCGTCGTTGTTGAATCAAATGACTTGGGGTCTTTGGGTCAGCTTTTGCTAAGCCAGTGATTGGAGTTGCTCCCTCCATTTACTAATTCCTGCTCTAAAATTAGCACTAAAAATTACTATTAATAAAGAAGTGAAGGCAATAAAAGAAAATTGAACTGCTTTTAATTGCAAATTTCATTTTCCTTGGTCGATTTAACATATGCATAAATCGTCGCCTCAAAGCAACATTAGGAAATGTTTCCGTTGTTTCTGGGATTTGATGTCATACGGTTGCTCTGAGGTCACGATACACTAAAAGGCCAATGACATGCGTTTCCCAGATTGGTCTAAACAAGATTATGTTAACTATAACCACGTTGACCAGAAAATACTTTTAATTTCATGCCATGAATAGGTTTAATTCCTGCCACTCATGCTGGTTTTGCCAGGGCCAGTTTTGCCTGTTATTTAGTTTTTTACGTACAATTCCAATGCTTTTGAGTTACGAATATAGACTTTCAACGGAAAATTGTTTTTCTTCCACGCAAAGATGTGCACAGGTTGCGTTCGACGAACCTCACCGGTCTACCAGTAAGTAACCGGTTACAAACCGCAGCGTTCTATCATCTATCGGTTACCTCACCGGTTACCATTTTAAGCTGTTGATTGGTTGATGGGAGCACGTGATCATTAGTTGTCACGTGATTAACTAACCGGTCACTCTCGGTCGTGCTCGTCGAACGCAACCACAGTAAATTATCAGGGTTGTAAGTGACGTGAAACGTTTCTTATTTGCAAGAACGGATACAAGGGAGAAGCGATCGGGCGATCGCCCCTTCCTTGAGCAGAGATACAAGAACTCTCCCGTGGTATATTTACAATTTTGAAGTTACACAAACAGTTTAAGACGATCTTACATGTTGTTTGGAGGAAAAACAACTCTTTCAGGGAGTTTTTTCGGGATAGAAGTCTTGAAAACACAATTTTTGCCCATTTCTTATTATTTTAGGGATCGGGATTTAAGCTTTCAGCAGGAATTTTTACGAAATTGAAGCTACAAATGCTCAATTTTCGACCATCTTAGAGATGATATTAGAAAAGGTTCGGGTGTTCTCCTCTAAAAAGTATTCGAAATCGAAATCTAAAAGACGAAGTCGTAGAACACTTTTGACCATGTTGAGGTATGGGATAGGGTTTAGAGCACTCCTTAAGAAATTTTCAGGGAATTAAACGAAAAGAAAGTAATTTTAGACGATCTTCCATGACGTTAGGGGAAGAATGTAAGGAAACGAAAAAAAAAGGGTAATTAATAAAATCGCCCTCTTTTTGAACATTTTCTGGATCCGCCCTTGCTTATTTGCGCAGGGGTACAAAATTGAAACCAAGCGTGGTAGAGGCTTCTCCTTCGGAGCACACTATCACTTTTTTTTTTGGCTATGTCTCATTTTTAACAAGGTGGAGGTGATTTCGGAGCGCTGTACTCTCAAGCACTTATATTCATGCCTATATAGGGTGAAATTTTGTCACATCAGAAAGTTCATCGAAAAGGAATAGAAGTCTAAGGCTTGTTGAGGCAAACGTGGTGTAGATTTAAACAAACTAATACCACACGTTGTGATTTTTTAAACAAAACGATTGGTGAGTAAAGTCTGGGGAACATACAGAAGACATTTTGTGAGTTCTGCTTTTTTCGAAGAAATTGTATAGGCGTCATTATTCTTTTAATGTGTGGAAAAAACTTGTATTTTAAATTTTACTGATCTTACACTACCAGCAGGTCTAAAAATGCGTAGTAACTGGTTTAAATTATAGTTTTGTTACGTGGGAGGTTTGCAGGTTATAAAAAACGTTTTACTTATCTATTCCCTTTTCCTGTAATTTTTGATGCGCAATTTAGTTCTTTCCATTTACGCCATACAACCTGACCACCAATCACATGGAAAGACATACATCAGGTTTATAGGTGAAAATGGACGTATCTATTAGCTTATGGTTATTAAGTTGCAGGTGAACGCTTTTGCCTGCTAATTATTTAGGTGTAGTTTTGTTAACTGACAATCTGCTCACTGCAATGTTTTTTAAAATCTATACTAGATTCGATCTATATTCTCTCTACAAAAATTAATTTATTTATTTACTACATAATTTTGAGTTTACCATTTTGCTTTTACATTTCCGGACGAAAAGAAAACATTTTATTTCCTTTTTGCTGTGTCTGTAGAAACTTTCTTTTTTCCCTCATTTTCAACGAAGAAAATGCAATAAATTAATAACGCCCTAGTGACATTATAATACGCATCAAAATCCCACTGTTATTTTCCCTTCTCCCCAGCTTGATTCATTCAGACGGAATCGTCCTAACTTGGATGCTTGCCAGATTCAACGTCATCTGCGGTTAAACTTTACTCATGGGTAAATCAAAACAACAAAGTTTGTTTTTCTTCTTATGCAAATGACACTTTTGTGTATGTTTTGCGTAAATTTAGATCGTGTTTAGAATTTTTATACGATATTTCTTTTTAAATGGTGTCAAATTACATTTGGAAGGTTTAGTAGGAGGCATATAACTTCCGATTCGGGGCCGTGGTAGCCTGATCGGTAAGGCATTGGACTCGGGGCCGGAGGGCCTCGGGTTCGATCCCCGCTGGTCGAAGACCCACCGTCGTCATTAAAGGGGACTGGGCGACGTTAAATATGCTCGTGGTCTCAATGTCCTCCAAGTGAAACGATACCTCTGGGGGTGCTAGCACCAGGTAGCTATTAGCTCTTGGACTAGTTCTAAATTCTCATTAACTGTTCGATCCGGTGATGGTGCTGCCATCTATCGGTATATAAAATAATGGAGGCAAGGCACTTAGTATGCAGTCCTCTACATAAATACAGTTGTAGTCAGTTGTGACTCTTGAATAGAATAGAATAGAATAACTTCCGATTCCGAGTCACAACTGACTACAACTGTATTTATGTCGAGGAATGCATACTAAGTGCCTTGCCTCCATTATTTTATATACCGATAGATGGCAGCACCATCACCGAATCGAACAGTTAATAAGAATTTAGAACTAGTCCAGGAGCTAATAGCTACCTGGTGCTCGCACCCCCAGAGGTATCGTTTCACTTGGAGGACATTGAGACCACGAGCCTATTTAACGTCGCCCAGTCCTCTTTAATGACGATGGTGGGTCTTCGCCCATCAAGGTTCGAACTCAGGACCCTCCGGCCTCGAATCCGACGCTCTACAGATCGGGCTACCACGGCCCCGGCATATGACTTAATGGGCCGCAGATTGAGTATTGTTTGGCGTAAGACTTCTTAAGCTAAGCTTACGCCAACCACTATATACCACAAGAGTAAAAAAAAAGTTTTCATTTACCCTTTAGTATGTGGGGTAAATGGAAACAATTTAGTTTGAATATAAACATGCTTTCATTCACTAATGGAAAATCGAATTTTTCGTACCAACCTACTCTCAAGTGTCGTCTTGGACACAATGATCAAATTATCCAAAAATGCCCCAATTCATCAGATCTTGACTTTTGGGAATCTTTTCATATTTTGAGGAACAGTTCTAACTTATTCAGTAAATTAACTTAGTTAATGATCTTAAAGCAGTTCCATATTTTTCAAACATTTGGCTCCCATATCTTTAATACTGTCTTTTTCCCATCCCCCCTTTTTTCCCCCATTCATTTTTATCTATCTTCCTTTGTTTATTTTTACCTTTTTTGTCTTGTTAACATCTCCCCCCCCCCTTTTCTTCTATTTATCTTTATTTTTCCTTTTTTCGAATATTTTTGCTTCAGTTTATTTTATTTCGTGGTGTTTTTTTCTTCCATTCAGCTTTTCCTTTCTTGCGGTTCATGGTTACCGACATTTTCTTTTTGTTTAAGCTTCGGCTTAATCTTTGTCCAATTGAATTCTTTCTTTCTGGGTTCCGTACCTAAGCGAAAGCTCTTGGCCTTTGCTTGCATTCCTATTGGTTCCTGATCGGTTTATAATTTTCTCCTTGGTGTTTGGCTAATCCGCTATTTTCATCTTTTAAGCTGCATGCTTATCTGCTCTTGGCTTTTGTCGGATGTCTTTTCATCCATAAGCTCATTACTTTTTGCATTGAAAAAGGCGTTCCCTGTAACGCCGAAACACGTGTCTGCTGTAATTGGCAAATTTGTGCTTTTGTTAACGTTGCTTTTCTTACTTTACAATGCACAATATTTTATCTCCCAATTCACACAAAAAGAAAGGAAAGGATCTGAAATTGAAACGTTTTCAATTTTCCCAGCTGACTCCACATGAGATGAGCTCACATCAGCTCATGTACAGTACATTTTAATTCCTTATTAGGTAGATGTAGCAGATTAGAACAGAGGTTCCCAACCTGTGGGTCGCGACTCCAAATGGGGTTGTGAAGCATTACTTATGGTGTTGAGACATTCCTATCTTTTAAAGTCGAGAACACTACACATTCTGAAAACCATTGCATACATTTTTGTTTTCCTTTGCAGCGATGTTAATTGCGGTTCATTTTATTAATTAAAGTGTGCTGTCTTAATTTGGTTCGAAATGGTGTCATCGAGTTCTTGTTGAAATAATAGTTAGTTGGGTACTATCCCTTGTGGAAAATTATTTGATTTGGAATGGCAACAGCCATTCAACGCTTCCTAGCATGAACTCGAATCAGATGGGCCGTGGTAGCCCGATCGGTAGAATGTCGGATTCGGGGCCGGAGGGTCCTGAGTTCGAACCTCGATGGTCGAAGACCCACCGTCCTCATTAAAGGGGACTGGGCGACGTTAAATAGGCTCGTGGTCTCGATGTCCTCCAAGTGAAACGATACCTCTGGGGTTGCTAGCACCAGGTAGCTATTAGCTCCTGGACTAGTTCTAAATTCTCATTAACTGTTCGATCCGGTGATGGTGCTGCCATCTATTGGTATATAAAATAATGGAGGCAAGGCACTTAGTATGCAGTCCTCGACATAAATACAGTTGTAGTCAGTTGTGGCTCTGAATAGGAATAGGAATAGGAATAGGCGTTCAGTCGCCACTGAATTACCGTCGATGAATGTAGAATTTCGATATTTTGATGTGACGAAAGTCACCCCTTTTGATGGGACTTATGCTCCCAATCTTCGATACACATAATTTATATGCACTGTATATACGTTTCGACTAACAGTTCTTAATTAAAATGTTTTTCTAACCTTTAATAAGTTTTTGTCGATTTTTGAATTTGATGTCGCAAGTTTACCCACTGAACCAACTTATAAGACCCTAAGGTCTTAAAAATTTATATCTCGTGGCTCGTACATATCTGTGGTTCAACGCAAAATCGGTTCATTGCAAACGTTTTGAATGAGTCGAAATACATGTTACTCATTTCATTCCATTTTTCCTGATTTTCACAATAACTGTTATACATTTCATTACGCATCAAAAAAATGTTTCAAGTACACTGTTAAAAATTTTATGGAAAATTTACGGTAATTGTTACTGGCATCCATGTTGCCAGTAACTATTACCGTAAAAATCAAATGTTACTGTTAAATTTTACGGTTTCCTCGGTAGGCCACAGCAACCAATTGGCGCTGGGATCGCGTATTTCTCCGGTATAAATTACCGTAATAATCAGCGATGCTGTAAGTCCGCCATTTTACAGTAACAATTACCGGAAAATCTTCCTGAATTTTTAACAGTGTACCTTCAGTCAGCCCTTTATAAACCAAGCACACTGAATGTATATCAGAGTTCGTACGCTCCTTCAAAACTCCTCCAATACTCCTTCATTTCGGAAAATTTCTTAAAGGGCCCTTCAAACTCCTTCTTTTTGGTTATAACTCCTTCAAAACTCCTTCTTTTTTAGTTCAAGACTACATAGTCTTCTCCCATGACAGTAAATTAAAAACTTCAATTTGACAACTAACTTCTTCACAAGGACGATTTAATGTAGCAATTTCGTATATATTTTTTTTCATAAAGATGTGATTTACAAATTGATCATAGTTAAGTCATAAAAGTTGAAGATGAAAATATTATTAGATGACTAAGACATTTCATAAGTGAAGTAAAACATGCTCAAATAGTGCTTGGCTATTTTTACAAGTTTTATGATTATTGTTTTCCCCTCCACCACAGCAGCAAAAGTCAGGTTGCCCAATTATTATTTAAATATTTAAAAATACATAAATAGTACTATATTAAGTGATTGTGTCAAAAAAACAATTACTTAGTAAATTGCAGTTATGATATAGTAAAAAGGATCATTGAAAAGTGATGTCTTGCCTTTAGGAGGAGACTGGTTCATGACATTGTGAAAAGGAGAAGAGAGAGGGTGACAAAAAGTGGCGTCACACAGTTATTGTAACAATATGTTTATAAAAAATTTGACATGTGACAAGAGGAGTAGTTAGGTGGAGTGTGACACTTTGTGATGAAGGGGATCAAATATGTTCGAAAAAAAGTGCGACATCATTTAATGAAATCCCGTTAGTACTCCTTCAAAATCTTATTTTACTCCTTCAAAACTCCTCCAAAGCTCCTTCATTTTTTTTTCTGAAATTGAGTACGAACCCTGTATATTATACAAAGGGGTACACATACAGGGTCGCGAGTTGTTTAGCCATCCAAATAGGGGTCGTGCTATCCACAAGGTCGGGAACCACTGGTTAGAGTCAAGCAAGAGTCTAAAGCCGCTAAATCTTCTGGACAAGCTTTTTCTGCATAAATGCAACTGTCCCATCCCTCCCAATTATTTTCTTTGACTCTTGAAAAGGAAAGAGGGAAAATGAAAGAATGAGACTTCACACGCCTATTTCGTTTTTATTGTATTTTCATATGACAAATAAATAACGCAGGAAAACATGAACCGCTAACAAACTTCAATGACATATCAGTATCGGAGCGGCGGTGCAAAACACCGCTCCTCGTATGTTTCCTCGATATCACATTGAAAAACAGCCAGACACGTAAGATTTTGCAATCCACAATGTGGCTTACATAGGAACGAAACTTCGTACGACAAATGATACAAGAATGCGTGTGGCCCGAATGATTCACTTCCACCCGCGGTATACAGCACTTGGCACGTAGATCCCACTTTTGGCGTCAACCTAGGAGATGTGGTCTTTTCAAAATGGAAGATTGGGAACAGATCCAACTCGCTGTGGCAACCTGATACCGAAAATTCGAATCGCCTCCCTTGGCGGATAACCACGAGAATTCCCCACCAGGTGGAGGCACCCGAGCTTGCTTCGATGCGAAACTGTAATGAATAGGAATTTATTTTTGCCAAGAGTCTTCGAGGTTAAACGAATACTCAAGGGATCCTTTACATGTCGCATAATCATACGACATGCACGCCAACAGATTTCTGCATTTTAAAAAATTACCGGCTGGAGTCGGGTTTAAACTTGCGCCTATAAGAGGCAAATGCTTAACCACTACTCCATTCTGCCATCGAATATTTAAGAAGGAATAATCGCATTTGCCAGCAACACGATGGGGAAAGCTTCATAAGAAATGAGCAAGCAACACAAGTTGATCTGTTTCCAAACTTGCAATTCCTGAAAAAATATTAGATCAGAATGAAGATTTAAGTTAAAAACAAGTACAGAATTTCATGATTGTACTTCAATGTTTTGTGCACCGCCTTTTGGATTTTGATCGCTTAACAAAATGCCGGATTTTTATTGTTTTTTCATTTATTTCTACAATCTACTTCGTATGGAGTTCAAAGGAACTCTAATACTACAAACATAATTAGTTTTATATGTACATAATTTCAAAATACTCTTTTTTCCCCTTGATTCTAAAGGATAATCGTTACCAGAAGAATTTAATTCTCCTAATAAATGCGCTGCTTGATGTTGTTCCCTCCCCCCCCCCTTTGTTGGTATTGGAAGAGCATGCGTATAGGCACACAGAATGGAATTTCGAATTAACGAAAGTCAGCCATATTTTCGGTAAGATCCTTTTTACAAAGAATATTGATTCGTTTCACATTAACTGCTTTATTGTGTGCTCGCAAAACTTCTTGATATATTATATAAAAAAACGCGTAGATGTTCAATCTTATGGCTACTTCAAAAACAGTCATAAGATTTTTCATGCTCTAAACTATTTATCCGGTGCTTGAATATTTAATCTCATTATTTTAACGCTTTTCTGTATAGTTTTAAAATATCGTCTGCGTCAGAAAATGCCAACGCACTCTCCTTTTAAATCCGGCAACGAGATTATGCCACACTTTGGAATACTGGAAAAAAAAAGAGTAATCAAGTTTACGTGAAAATAACAAAAAGTTGATACGATTTAGATTCTCAAATTTATGTATTTGAAATAATTTTACTTGTAAATGGTTTTGAAACACCTTTAAGATGAACTTGAAGTTTAGCTATGTTCCCCATAGGATCGATTTGATTCTAGTTGTAAAACACTTTTGAAAGTAGCCGACAGCAATATTATTTATTATGTAGTTGGATATTTACTGCTGTAATTGGTTAGTTACTTCATAGATGGCGCCACTGATATCCGTTGTTTTTCATCTACCGTTTCCGGTGACATCAGCTATGAAATAGCTAATTCATTGATTGATTACAAAATCGTTTTTATTTATGTAGCAAACAACAGCAGGCGGTGCACAACAAAACAAATCCTTAGAAGGGCATCGTTGGTTTCGATTCCCGAGGACATCTGTACCAAAATAAATATTTCGTCAGTGCATCTGTACATATGAGATGACGGTGTAGAATTTGCATTGGAAAACAAGTGCTGCGCAGCCAGAACTGCTTTGGTTGTAGCGTTTCTCTTAAAATATCCGTAGAAAAATATCTTTGTTGTTCTTATTCATTTCGCTGAAATCACGAGGGAGCAGTAATGAAAAGAACCATGGGTTGCGCACGACCTCGTCCAGAGATTTTGTTGAATGCACTTTTTCAGCCTACAGCGCACACATCCGTTTGGTAAGTCAGCGCTTCTCACACTCACTGAGCTATATGAATAACATGAATGGTATCTGGGTTTGAATTAACAGTCATTGTTTTATTGAATGGAAATAAACGTTTCTGCAGATTCAGTTGACATTGGTTTCGAATTCAAGTGGGCAGATCTTTCAGCATATGATATTTCAAAATTATATATTTTGAACATGATTAAATTAAGTATATCTCTCGTTGTGCTACACTTTCCAAAATTACTGTTTGAGCTGCTCAAGCGAATAGCTGTTTATAGAAGCTTTTTTACCCTTTGATGTCAAACAATGTTTAATAATCGTCAACCACTAAATATGACAAGAAATATTGAAATATTTAGGAGTACTTTGAAACTGATCTATGCTGCTGCAAACTATTTTTTTTAACCTATTCGTAACTCCAATAAACTGTAGGGTGCGCTGCAGCCAGTCTAATGGCGGATGATAGAGGTAAAACAAACAAATGGCGAAACTTATAACTTGCTTTGACGCTTAGTGCATGACATAAATTTTTAATCGTGTTTGTGGAAAGCTTTCTTTTTTATTCTTCTGAAATTACATTATACCATAAACTGTCTGAAGCCTGTAATTTTCCCGTAAGAAAACACATGCAATGGATTGTTTTACCTTTTTCGGTAGTATTGTTAATCACCGCAAGGTAGCGTATTCGAGCCTTGGAGTTGCGAATACTGAAAATTAATTTGATGCAAAAGTTGAATGGAAAGCTTCACGCTTTTTCTATTGTCTAAATTATACACGAGCGTTGCTTTTACAGTTAAAATATAGGTAACATTTTGGCACTCTATGCAAAAAGTATTATTTCTTGGATTGTTTATCGGATCAAGCAGACGACAACGAATTCCTTCAGTATCATACTCCATTTAGTTTTAGAACTCGGTATTCTCACATTGCGGATTTGCCGGAAGCATACTTCAAAATACGTAAGCTTATAGCTTCAATATTAGGCGATTGATAATGTCACCTATTCTTTTATACCCAATCAATTTTTACCTATTCGCAACTCCAACAAACTATAGGGGGCACTGCAGCCACCGTCTAATGGCGGATGAAAAAGATAAAACATACGCATGCCGTAGCGTAAAACATGCTAATAAGCCTAGTAATTTTGTTTGTGTGTATGATATTTTTGTTCCATTAAGGGACAAAACAATTTCTGTTGCTGAAAGCAATCTAAGCCACATCGAATGCGTTAATAAATGCTCATAACAAACTGCCTATGTTTACCAACAGACACACGTGGAACGCAATGTTTTACCTTTTTCTGTAATTTTTAAAATCACCGCAAGGTAGCGTATTCGAGCGCTGGTTTGCGAATTCCAAATATTATTGTTGCACGAACGTTTTATAAAGCCACTTTTTTCAGAAAAACATTCAGATTTTTTAAAAGCGTCGTTAGTTGTTGTAACACTCATTCTCAACCGAATAAAGAACCAAAGTAAATACAATGCATGCACCGCATAACTCTTTTTTTTTTGACTTGGTGTACTGGTGCCTTTAAATTTCTCTTAATTTTATATATCTTTCACCTTTAACTGAATCTGCTTTAATGCAAATTTGAATTTGAGAAGCGCTGACATGAAAATCAGAACTCTTACAGGAATGTCACTTTCATATTATTTCTTATGCATCTCTTAAGAGGATAGCAGAAGAGAAAACAGAAATGAATGCGAATAAAACAGAAAGTGTTGTTGAGTTTTTCTTAAAATGTTAATTTGATATTTCAATTAAAAATATCTCCGATTCAGTGTTGGTATTTAATAAATATGTATCGCGGAACGCTATTTAAAGGTCTGTCTGCTATCCTCTCAAGTTTAAATGAACTAAAAAAAGTACATAAATAGAGAAAAAAAAAAGCTCTTCTTATTTGTTTACAGTTGAAGTTGCCCTAAATACTCAATTCACACTAAATATTAGAACAGACACTTCTTTTTGTTAAAAGAGGTCTAAATTGTTGTACTCAGGCGCTGGAACACTTGATAATAGAGGATTCCGTCATTAAATGGTTTAAAAATATTTTAATGGAAAAGAAGTATTCTCCAATCAACAGAATTAGTATATCTAAATTTATGTTTATACATTTTTACTTATATTTATTTGATTTATCTGTAACTGGCACAAGTGCCTCTCTTCTACCCTTATTAGCCACTTTTACAAACTTATTTTTATAGTTCTAGCTTATTACCACATTTCTCACAGAAAATTGAATTATCTGTTCAATAGGCGTGGAAAAAGTTCAAACTCACAGTTGGCTGCCTGGGATTTAAAGATTGCGCTTTGACCTAACACAAACCCTTTATTAAAACTACATCATTTTTGTAACTAGCACTATTCTTGCATGAGTACTGTTGATAGTCTGAGATATCTTGAACTGAGCCTCTTCGAATTAATGAGTTAGAACATGGCCCCACTTAATTCTTATAGGCAGTGACAATCGCTGAAACTCATGGCAACAAAGAGGGCGCTACAGGAAACCCCTGTTTTCATTACGTTGCCATTGATTGGTGGATGCGGGGTTTCCGCTCAGCACCTCTTGCGGTCAAAATGAGTGACGTCCAATCAAAAATAAACCAACTTTGAAACGTTGACATTGATTGGTGGATGCATGAGATGCATCGGTTTAACACAGAAAAGTCATAAATTGTCAAAGCCTGTTAAGCATCAGCGTCATCTAGTGGGGCCATGGTTAGAAACAAAAATTCTAATCGTTCGCATGTTCGTAATAAGCACTCAGACTTCGAAGAAAATGCCATCTGGTGTACTTCATAACCGACTTTAACTTGTATACATTTTAAAATCCTAAGGAAATTCGTTCGAGCAGAAAGGAACAAATTCATGCCATCGAATAATTCTAAATTTAAATTTAGAACACTTTGGAATTTTTTTAAACTCGGAAAACTCCCCTATGTGAATTCCTGGGAATCGATGTAGTTCCGAACCAAATTTGGTTAAGCTTCCGACATAAACTGGATTTGTGTGTGGAAGACAAACAAGTCGACACACAACCATTGACACATAAAAGGTTATTCATATTACTAGAAAGTCGCCCGTCACGGTATGACGGGTGAAAATTGCTTCTACATTTAAACGAAGCCGTTGCCTGTTTGATGATATTTTGATAGTTGAAATTGTAAACCTAACTCCAGTAGATGAACCCTCAACTTCAGTAGGTAGCGTTCATTGTTGACCACTTTATCGCTTCTTCATTCCCCTGAAATGAGTCACACCAGTAAGACAGTTAAGTTATCGGATCGAGTTCAGCCTTATCACAATTAAACTTTTCCCTGCACGTTAAACATTACCAAAACATATTATCGAATTATTATGCCGTGGAGCGAATCGAGAGTTTCATTGTTGACGATGTTCGGAGCGTTACTCGATCATTCGCTATTATATACAGTCAAACCCGCTTAATGGAATAGCCATTTTGCCACAAAAAATATTCCAACAAGCGAGATATTCCATTAACCGGCATCAAAATAGCACATTACATTGGTTTGGTACACTGAAAATGTATTATATTAAGCGGGATATTCTTTTAACCGATATTCTAATAAGCGGGCTCCACTGTATATGAGCATTCTACTTACTCCGTAGCCTTTTTCGCCCGCGGTCTGCTCTAAAAGAAATTTCTTTCTTTCTATAACGATAGCTTCTCTCGATTCTTGAAGAAACACCCTCTTCTCCATCGCACAAATGGCAAGAGATTATTTCAGGTGCAATAACACGGGAAGCAAGTAAAAGTTCAAGATGGCATAAGGCATCGTGAGAAAAAGTTCCCCAGAATCTTCTTCCCATCCATCATGCAGTTATTGTGCAGAGCTCTCTGATAAATCTCTACAGGTGAATTAGTCCAGACTCGATATTCACGGAGAAGCTTCGAGAATATTTTCTGTATCGATAAATCTTAAACACTGCATCGGTAGCGTTTGCTTTCCTTCGGTTTGTGGAACTTACCACAAGAAGTTTTGAAAATCGCTATATGTCCGAGCTGCAGATGTTAGAGAATAGGGAAGTTTTCGATTTTTCAATTTTATTTTTATATGATAGAGTAACATGTATGAACATCATAGGTGAAAACATTTTTGCGATACGACAAGTAGTTTTTTTTTTAATTAATTTTTGAAGTTCAAGCGATTGTGACGTCAGATTGCACAGGAAGTGACGTCATGCGCTCTTCCGCCGCGAGAGAAACCGAAGGACGTGCAGTCGACTTCGAAGACGAAACGTAAGGCTTACCTCCTCGCATTTAACTCCTCGCGTTTCTGGAACATTAAACCTCTCATCCTCTCGGAAATAATCGAATACCATCATTGATGTTACTTGTGGAAGATTATTAGATTGTGCTTTAGCGAATCCGGAATCCATAGTGTGTTCAAAAGGATTATTGAATTTTTAAAAAATAAAAATATCAGCTCGCTCAAAATGTCCGTAGCGAAAACAAGGGATCTTCGGCGGAAGGCTGCCCATGAGTGCCCTGTGACGTAAGCTCGTGACGTTTCAGAAGAGCGCACTTTTGCGCGTGGATTTTTAAAAATTCATTAAAAATCAATCAAGGTGTTTTAAACTTCGGCGATGGTGAATTTTTTAGTTTTGAGGGTCAATTAACAATATCCAAGGGTCAAAATATGAACATTTAATAGGTTGCAACTTCCCTATGATGCAAACACTTGTTATTTGGAAAATATGTTTGAAGCAGAATGAACTCTACGTATGCTAGTATCCTGCTACATTTTACTTATGACTGACATCGTTGCAGCATTTTGACTTAATAATGAGTTTCTTAGTTGTTAACTGATTAACTTTAGCTTTTATATCTTTTCCCCAAGTTTTTCATTCGCTTGCGTGTGTGCGTGTGATTGAATTTTGTAAATTTACTTCTTAGTCAGGGGTGCCCCAAATAGGGAAGGGGGGGGGGGTCATGGCGCAGACTGCGCCATTGAAATTTTTTAGGGAAGTGTTCTGAGGAAATTTTTTCACTTTCTCAGGGGGGGGGGCTCTTGCTTTGAAGGGGGTGTCTACGTGCTATTGAGGGGGTGCGCCCTCGCTTTTAGGGAGGTGGGCACCCCTGCGTTAGTTGCAGGCTCAATAATCAATGGACAGTTCCAAAGTCAATTTACAAATGAAACAGCATTTAGGGATGTTCCTTACAAGAAGGAAAACTTAATTTCGTGTAAGTAAAACCCATCAATATTTTCTGTAAATTATGGGTCGCACCGTTGGCAACGCAAAATTACAAATAAAAAGTATTAGCCTGGATTTATCCTATTTACATGAAAACCACATAGAAAAATGATTTGAAAACTTTGCTTTTATATTTGTGATTACTAATTGCTTTGTGAAACAGTCGTTGCGAACAAAAAACGCGATCCTCAGTAAACTCCTGATACCTCTCCATTACTGTAGCGATGCTGTTGCCAACGCCTGAGTCATGAACAACAGAAATAATACATTTAACTGAAATGGAATAAGGAGATTTTACAAAATCATGATCCCATCAAATTTGACAGCAGTTTTAGGCTGTAAATGTGTTAAACTGAATACTAGATTTTAGTCAATTTATATGTATGATATATTTCGTCTTTGATTTTATCGCCAAAAAGTATGCATACCAATTTTGATGGGACGACAATTTCTCGCAGCATTCTCTGGAATATAGACCTGTTATTTTTTAAGTGCAACAAACATTGTATATAGTCGTTTCAAAATTCAGGTGTTGAAATTTGAGTTATACGTTTCAGAATCGTATCCACTGCATTATCTTTCTCCGACTCGGTCGTTAAGTGGGTGCATGGCCTTCTGGGATAGAATAAAAAGCCTGTCTAAACAGAATCGGTGTTCCAGTCAACTACATATCTCATAATGTTACTTTAACTTGATAACTCTGCTAACTAAAAAAAAAGAATAACACACTTCTTTGGAAGCAGAAAAGGAAAATATTTTCGCAGCAAATCGATACATGTAATATGTGGTCAAAGATTGATTCTTTTGACTGATTAGTACTGGCAATTAATTTTTTATGGTAGAATAAATGATGCTAAATGACCTTGCTACCGACAGAATAGGAATACTTTATTTAATTTGAAAATTATCAACAATGATTTTTAAAAAACCGTCAGTGGTTAAAGGAAAATAACTAAAATATAGTATCGTCTGCAGCAGGCTTCAGACCACTCATAGGCTAACAATAAGAATAGACCGAGATATGGCAACCCTTTTGCTGCTCATAAACCAAACCATGTGACTGGTGGATATCCTAGCAACAGCGGGGCGTTGATCGTAGCAGACGATCAACGCCCGCGAGAAATAAAATAAATAGAATTGATGGAACACGGAAGAATTATCTTTTATGGAGTCCGATTTGTAAATTTGTTGTTCTAAGTTGCAAATATTTTGTTAATATAGTGATAGATAGTATTGTGCATTTTCTTTAGTCAATTTCAATAACTCTCTAAGCAATTAAAGATGCAAGCGCCCAAAAAGAGTCCGCGAAAGGTAAGATTTTGACCTACAATTTCTATTTAAGATACCGATTAGTACATTTTTGCGTTAACGCAAAACGTTTACGCCATTACGTTCACGCCAACGCTAACGTAGCAGTTCCAAATGAAATAAAAGTTACTGAAAACTGTGATCAAAAACTAGCAAAATAATGCATAACTAAAAAAAAAACAGTTCAATCTCTGCACCTGGAAAAAAATTATAATGAAAACACATTACTTCTTAAAATACTTGTCGAGTGCCAAACTATAGATAATGTTGCCATCTAGTAAGCATGATGCCAAAGTTTTCGCCAAGCCTCCCACCAGTCACATGATGTATCCATGAACCAATTTTTTCATTAGCAAGCCTGGGAAAGCTCGGTCTACTCTTATGATTAGTCTCCACTTAACAATTCGCAATTTAAATAATTTATGGAAGGAGCTGTATTTTTTGGCCAATGGTCAATGAAAGAGTTTAGCAACTTACGTACCACTGACCTATCCAATGAGACATCTGCCTTGTCCGCTCAAAGTTGAAATGTGTTACCTGTTTGGTTAATTTATTAAATCCCCGCAATGTGTCGCATTCAGGCCAAGCTCTAGAGCAACGAACAGATATCCAAGCCATAATATGCTTAAATGTAGCTTTAATTAATTTTGATGTCGATGTTTTTAAATCGTAAGTGGCAATGGGAAAAGTTAAAACTGTCATAATATCATCGTCGTTGTGTTGTCAGAATACATCTTTGCAGAGTTTTATAAAGGAGGAAAGCGGAATCTTGATTGTGATCGCTTTAGTACTGACAACATTCGTATTATGTTGATATACCGTTGCTACATTGCTGAAATGGCTGCATTCAATTTAAGCGTCGCATTTTAATTTTAATTACTATTTAAAAAACTTTTGTTATACTTGTTCTGTCTTGACCATAGACTAATAATAAGAGTAGACCGAGCTATGGCAACCCTTTTGCTGCTCATAAACCAAACCATGTGACTAGTGGATATCCTAGCAACAGCGGGCGTTAATCGTAGCAGACGATCAACGCCAGCGCGAAATAAAATAAATAGAATGGATGAAACACGGAAGAATGATCTTTTATGGAGTCCGATTTGTCAATTTGTTATTCTAAGTTGTAAATATTTTGTTAATATAGTGAGTTTTTCGTTTAAATAGTATTGTGCATTTTCTTTAGTCAATTTCAATAACTCTCTAAGCAATAAAAGATGCAAGCGACCAAGAGGAATCAGCAAACGGTAAGATTTTTACCTACAGTTTCAATTTAAGATACCGATTAGTACATTTGTGCATTAACGCAAAACGTTTACGCCATTTCGTTCACGCCAACGCTGACAGCTCCAGATGAAATAAAAGTTACCGAAAACTGATCAAAAACTATTACCAATGTCAAAATAATGCATAACTAAAAGAAAAACAGTTCAATCTCTGCACCTGGAAGTTTTTTTTAATGAAAACACATTGTCTTAAAATACATGTCGAGTGCCAAACTATAGATAATGCTGCCATCTAGCAACCATGCTGCCAAAGTCTTCGCCAAGCCCTTCCACTAGTCACGTGATACATCTATGAACCAATTTTCTTTATCAGCAAGAATGAGAAAGCTCGGTCTACTCTTATTATTAGTCTATGGTCTTGACAGTTTGAGTAGGTGGTGTTCTGAGCTGGCGTGTTTCTAAAATCGCTAATTCTTTCCCGACTTCAGTCCAGTCTTATGTCCAATTACTTCGTAATTCTACGCTGTATTTTTTTTATTTATCGTCTGCTGACACGCGAGCTGCACTGGCAGTGGCAGAATATTTTATTAGATAAAAATAAATTGCGTTCAAAAAGTTCCTATAGGGTCCTCAAGTTAGATGTTGTTTGGAAATGAAGAGTTATATGAGATTTTAAAACAAATTTACTATATTCAGTAAGTTACCGCCCTATCTAAGGCAGACATACGTGAAATACACCGGCAGCTGATGATTGAGCTGGTGGTGTATTTCATGTAAATTTACTATAGTTCAGTTCATTTTTATGAGTTCTATAATTTGAGGTACATACAGATGGGTGGGTAAGTGAGCCAAGCTTCTTAACTGTTGCCAAAAACAAGAACGAATAAAAGTACAGTTGGCTCTCTGTTTGACGACTTTCAAGGGACCTCAAAAAATCGTCCTTAAGTAGAAAATGTCGTTAAATAGAATGCTTTTAACACTATAGTGGACCATCTAGGACCGTGAAAAGCCGTCTTTAAATAGAGAAAGTCGTTAAATAGAGCGTCGTTAAACAGAGAGCCAACTGTAATTGTAAAGTTAATTGGAAAACGAAGTTAACAGATTAATATCAAGACGGAACTTAAACAAACACGGATCTGAAACTTTTCTAATTCAGGATTTAACGGTTTTTTCTTCGATTCAGGTCATTCAATCAATTCCCCCCCCTTCCATCATGTACTCGATTCTCATTGTTGCAGACACACTGTTGACTCTAACCGGAAGGCCATGCACTTTGGTAGAACACAAAAAGAATGGTACAACCGTGACCACGTGACTTATTAAGTGCTGGAAGAGGCTGAATCGGCCTCCTATGTCGATGTCCATTACACATAACACAAATACAACCAAATATACACTGAAAGGTCACACAGACTGACTCTTCATTGAGCGGTAAATGAAGTCACATGATGGAATGAGGCAGAACTCATGCAACGGAACGATGAGGCATACGCTCACGACGACATACAGTTGTATACATTACGGTGCTCATGCACGCGTACGGAAACACAACACATAGATTTGGGATGAAAAAATTACATGATACTCGAAATAATACAGAGCTAAATCGTTCGTTTTTGTGTTTCTTAGAGAGATTCATTTTGTTTCTTCTACTGAATGACACAATCAAAATGTATTTTTTTGGAGAAGAATTTGGATCATATGAAATTTATTAATGTATTTTTTTCTTTTTACATTGTTTGACTGAAAGGTTGAGCTTGATTTAACCAATGGCGTTTGATTTTTACCACAGCACTTGAAGATTCAAGCTTCAATATCATTAAGAGAATTAACCTTCAAGTTTTGCACATATTCGGTTGATATTCTCGCGTGAGGTAACAGTTGAAAATCCAAAACCTCCGTTTTTTAAAAATTAGGTTTTCATTGACTTTTTTAAAAAAAGTCATTTAACGTTTCGAGATGCCTAGAGCAAATTCAATGCTCTAATGTTACTTAGTCCTCGAATTAAAGCTTTTTAAGTAGTCAGAACGTTCTCCCGTATTAATACTCAACAAGTTTTTGGCTTAGCTTGCTATAATTGCTGCTAATTACTGCTGGTGTTTAACCTTTGAACTTGATTATGAATTTTTATAACACGAAATGTGAAATGCAAATTTTTCTAAAAGGGAATTTTAAGTTAATCACTTATTAATAGACCGGGCGTCGGAAAAAAAAGGTTTTATTTATTTTCTTTTCTTTTGAAGTTATTCCTTACTGGATCAAACCTTCAAGTTTGCTTTTTGCAACCTTTCAGCTGAAACTCTTCAACCAAAACAAGCCATTATTGGTTAGCTCTTTCTCAACCTCAACAACAAAAACATTCTTCAACAATACGTCTTTCAAAATGACGAAAGCATTGTTTTCCTATTGAAAACATGCTTTCAAGGAATGACAGAATACATTCTGCAATATTTCAGAACGTCGCCGATGTCAGCGCCATCCACAGTTCATACTTTGCAATGGAAATGTGTACAAATAAATTGCAAATGAGGTGTCCATTCTAACATCACAGCATAACCGACTGCAGTATTCTAATGGACTACGTCCGATCGATTGAAAATCTAAACTAAAACAAAATCTAAAATTTTGTTCTATCTCTGGGGGGACACTCGCGATCCCTGACTGTTGATAAAGATTGTCGTTGATGTAAGACGATGATTTGATTGTTGATTACGGTTTTCTACCTAATTTAGCTTAGCTCGATTTTCTCTGTACTTTGTACGGCGTAAGGAACAAGTGCTGGCAACGAAGATTATGTTTGCTGTGGTTTCTTTTTTGCTCCTGTAAATTCTTCTTCTCGATAAACCAACCAAAAAATTTTTGCTGATATTGTTTTTAATAACTTGGCAAATGTATTAGTGGCGAAGAATTAGTTTTAAGCGCAGCTTGTGCATTCTTTCGAGCTTTAAAATCGGAAAGTTTTGAATCCACGGTTTGGCAACAGTGAGTGATAACCGTAAGCTGTTTGAAATTTAATTAAGTTTAAATTTAAATTGCTTAAAACAAAATAGGAAAGCAAAACGTTGTATTCATATTTCATATTGCCAATACTTTGTTTGTTTCCAAAATGTTTTTCTAAAATGGTCTTCTGAAACAATTAATTTATTTAGGACTAATTTTGTAAAAAAATATTGTACGGATCTAGATGTCTTTATTAATGACATCAAATTAGCTGTGTGCAAAATTAATTGTAAAACTTTTCCAATTTTCATGCATTTTTTTAGCGTGTAATTCATTTTCCCACCCATGAAATCTAATGTTTGGTAAACAGAGCTTTTTTATAACTGTTTTTCATTTTTATGAATATTATATATATATATATATATATATATATATATATATATATATATATATATATATATATATGTAATATATATATATATATATATATATATATATATATATATATATATATATATATATATATATATATATATATATATGAAAAATAAATAAATAGCATAATCTTACTAATATTATATATGCGAAAGTTTGTCTGTATGGATGTATGTATGGATGTATGGATGGATGTATGGATGTTTGTTACTCTTTCACGCAAAAACTACTGAACGGATTTTGATGAAACTTTACAATAATATAGCTTATGCATCAGAATAACACATAGGGTAGTTTTCGTCCCGTTATGGGGGGCAAAACCCCCTTAGGGGGGCAATAAAACACAATTTTTGTATAAATTCTCTAATATTGGGATGAAAAAATACTTGCACATATTTACATTATATGTCCATCGAAAGCTCTGATTTTTCCGCTGAAGATGGCACCTGTTCGAAATTTCTAAGTAGAATAAAAAACGAGTTATGAGCTTTTTAGATCCATGTTTGAAGGCTTTCCTCAACTTAATACAGTATTTAGTGTATCATCTCAACTCCCTGTCGATAGCGACAATTGTTGTATTGTTGACTATCTTTGCTTTTCGTGACTGTTCAAGGCTTTTCTCAAGTCAAATCTTGAAGTAAGATTTTTGTACAAGATTGGCAAATAATACATGATTTGGCTGATGATTTTCCATTTAAACGGAACTTTAATGTAATTAATGGTTTTTATTATTATTTATGCTGATTGAACACTTACTCATTATCCAAACAACCAGCAGATCGCCAAAATATTTGCAGAAAGATTTCCGTAGCTGATGCATTTGGCAGTTTTTTCAACGTTGCTGTTTTTGAAGCCGAAGACTACGTCATAATGTTTCTCAGCTTTCACCATGTAAACAAAATATCGCCAATCAAAAAATTTTCAAAAGACTTTTTTTACTGTATTAAATAATCCAGCAACTAAATTAGGCAAATCCATAAACAGCACAAAAACTTCCATTAATTTTCCTTTTTGCACAATTTCAAACAATCACCAAATTTTATTACTTATTTCGGTAACATTTCGGATGAAACTGTTTAACGCCATTTTATGGTGACCAAAAATATCTCAGCATCTGGCGACGATATCTCTGTAACGAAAATTAATATATCGTTTTACAAAGTAAGGAAAGAATGGGGGAGCATCATCGAAGGTATCCCGAAACGACTTTCGCAAATTCGGTAAAATCGCACCAAGAGCCACAATGATTGAAATTTCCCGAAATAACTAAAGCAAGTATAAGGGGATTACGAGCGCAGCTACTTTTTTTTAATCACTTCGTACTTCATTAGCCATACAGAGAAGGTTTTAGACTCCATGTTAAAAAAAAAGTATCAACAGATTAATCTTTTTAAACATGAGAAGATTAATTTCATGTTTTTTAAATTTGTGTATATGCTTAAATATAGTGCTTTCGTTTCTAAATCAATACTACTTTGTTCTTTATACTTATTGCTATTTTAGTTTTATGGGTAAGGAAGAAACTCGATTTTTAATCACGTCAAAAAGATGTGTTTTAAATTCTTTCACTTAAAACAGAAAGCAAAAGCAAGTAACGATTTTTTCTAATAATTATTACTGACCCAGGCAACGCCGGGTATTTTTGCTAGTAATAAATAAAGAATAAGAAATATAAGAAAAAGAAAAAAAAAGAATTAATTTAACTGTTGGTACTTAAAAATAAGGATGCACCGTTGACGAAAATGCTGGCAGTGCATTTTGGGTAAAATCTAAATTTGTCCAAATGTTTTCATCGAGATAAATACCTGATGGAACATCAAACGTTATGTATCGGTAACTTTTTTTTTTACCAATATTTTGCTGAATCACTTACTAATTATTTACGTATATAAAATTCGAGAAGCAAATACTGTTGAAAATATGAGTTTTGAAAATGATTTCCTTCCCTCCCCCAATACAGGCACTACCAAAACACATAAAAATTGAAATATATATTAAGTTATTAGCCAATATGGAAAAAATACTTTTTAATCACTAATGGAGTGTTATTATTCTTGCATTTATATTTTTCTCTCACCTTAAATTAGAAAAAATAATTTGAACAATATTTAATAGTTTAAGGAGTTACAGTACCTTAAAAATAATGAAACAATCAAAAAAAAAAAAATATTGCTTATTTCAAAACTAAAAACTATTCTGAACAGAGGGGAAAAGTTTCATGGCTTTAGTTCAAATATTTAAAAACTTATGAGTGGTTTTAGACCATGCTCGCTATGTGTTCTTATGCAAAAGAAAAGCTTTAAATTGCTTTTTCTCGATGATGGTTTTTTTTGTGTTTTCATGTCATTAGAATCCCTAAGGATTTTTTTCTATTACAGATTTAAAGTAATACTTTTTGCAATTGTGATAACATATTTGACAAAACTGTGCATTGGATAAGCATTTTATAAATTACTCCAATGTTTAGAGCATGTTAAACCTTTAAAAACCAAATTAAAAAAAAAAAACTTTGATTTCTACATAATTAATCACAGAAAATTTTCTAATAAACTCATAAGCAAATGAATGCACAGAATTTTAGAGATGATTATAGTGATTGTTTAGCAAAAAACTTTTTTAAATGAGTGCAAAAATAAAAAAAGCCTTAGGAATTTTAAAAAATTAAAATTCTCCTCAATTTTTTGAACTTTTAGGAAAAATAGGCAATATTTTTAAATTTTGAAAATAAATTATTGATTACGAAACAAGTATGCATGTTATGGTTTCAAAAAAATATAAAATTTACTTAAATTTAAAAAAAAAATTGCTTGAAAGGTACCCTTAATTCATGATTTTTTTAAAAATCCATTTACTTTCATTTAATAATATCTTTATCGGTTTTGTTCATTTTATGGCATCTTCTGAAATCCTGTGATCAATCCTACTTCTGCTGAAGGATAAAATAGTTCAAAGTATTGCCAAAAATTTTTTACTCTATTATGCAACGAAATTTCTAAAAGTATTGGCGGCAAAATTTATTTATTTATTTATTTCTCACCTGGTAAGGATTTTATTACACTTGCATTAAATTAACAATGGCCATTTAAACCTTTGCGTAAAGCTTGCAGCTTATTTTTATTTATTTATTTATTTACTAGCAAAAATACCCGGCGTTGCCTGGGTCAGTAATAATTGTGAGAAACAATCGCTACTTTTTTTTGTTTTCTGTTTTAACTGAAAGAACTCAAAACACACCGCTTTGACGTCATTAAAAATTGAGCTTCATCCTTACTCATAAAAGTAAAACAGCAATAAGTGTAAAGAACGAAAGAGTATTCATTTAGAAACGAAAGCGCAAAGTGACGCATATAAAAATTTGAAGAATTTCCAAAATATATCTAACAAAAACAAAGATCACTAAAAAAACTGCGCGCTTTATTTACTTAAATAGTACACAAAAAAAAAAGAAAAAATGCTCTCTACTATGTTTACCTAAGCGTGCAAAAAGTGAGTTTCCAAATGTTTAAATGACTTTAGACTCATGTTTGCTCCGGAGAAGCATTGTTTCAAAATTTACTTTATGATTACTTTTAATGTTCCTGTTGTTAGGCAACGAACTTTCGAAACAATGGGTTTAATATTTAATCATTTGATGTGGAAATTACATGACATTTACTGTTTTCGATCACGACGTTCTTAAACTATAAGTTTTTTAGCAATAAATTATAGCCTAAGTTGTTCCCCGATAATGTAGCTATCAATGGTGAAGAAATGGTTAAAATCCGTCCAGTAGTTTTGAAGTTTATCCCGGACATCCGGACAGAGATTAGCTCTTCATGTATCAAGATTTATTTTATTTATTTTATTTCATTTTTATTTATTTATTTTATTTTATTTTATTTTTTTTTTTTTTTTGTTTTTGAGACATTAAAAAAACTGACTGTACTCTTTCGGCTATTCATTTTTAAGAGTTGGAAACTACTGCAACCAACCTAATGACTCGAATTTTAGGGATGGGGATGACTATGGAATGTTCCATTTTAGATTCTTCCTTGCAACCATTCTCTCCTTTGCCGGCACTGGCGTTACGCTTTTTCTACTCTAACAAAGCTCTAGAGGTTTTCGTATTCAATAAAAACTAGAATCTGAAATTCAGTCATGAAAAAACGATCCTTTGAGAAAAATATGAACTCTCCCTGTCTGCGTTTTTCTCTGAATTCGTTTCCATAACGACTTAGAAATCTAGTCCGAGAAAAAATAAGTTATTTGTAAACTCCCTTTCCCCAGATTACTTCATCAATTCTCCCCCCCCCCCCTGTTTGATTTAATCGCGTCGATGTCATACTAACCAGATCTTATAAATACTTCGTTTGACTTGATCTGTTACCGGCAAAGTGATAAATTATAACTAGTTGTCCTTAAAATTATAATTGGTGTTAAGATTTTAAATTTCAAACATATTGTTACAAATCCTGTAAATAGTAATTATTGTAGTAACGTTACCTGTAAATAGTTTCCCGTAATGAATATACAACCCCTTTTCATTCGGCTAAAGTATACGACCCCCTATTTCTTTTTTGTTCATTGATAAAATTTGATAACGGTCTACTATTTTCCAGAAGCGTTTGGAATGTTTGAGAGATTCCTTTCGATGTTAATAAAGGCGTCCAGCGTGATAAAAAGTTGAGTTTCGATTGAGATTTCGAACTGAGAGCGTATTTGCTCTGTTTATTGCGAGGCATTTCGCTGTGTTGTTTTCGTATTTGGAAGTAAATACGTGTGTAAACGTTGAGTTTACGGTATTGTGTGATAATTGCTTAATTGCTGATGAATAATTTAGCAGTTGTTGACGATTGTTCCTGTACATAGTGTAAATAAATTTCCTGTGTTTTTATCAAGAACTGTGTCTTCATTTCAAGAAAGTGGAAGTCGCACCGAATCCGTTACAATGAGTTGCTCAGAGCAATTTGAGACATAAAGTGTTTTGTTTTCCTCGCCATTCCACAAACATGATCAACGGAAAATCCGAATCAAAGCTAGCTTATTAAAAGAATATTATTTAAAGGTATGGTATATTTTTTGGTTGAAAGGTTTTCATTTTAATGGAGTATTTGATGTTGTTTAGCTTAGTTGGCTGATTCCTTTAGACTTATGTGGAACTTAAAACCCTGTTTAGTGGCTCGTTTTCTTTTAAGGGGAGCCAGTACTCCCTATACCGTCAATGTTAATTTGCACAGATTCGTGTACCTTTTTCTGAAAATCTATTTAAGATACATTTATGAAATTTTTTCTGTACCTTAAGTAGACTGTTTTCTCTATGCTGAAGTAACATTTTACAGAAAGGAAGCTTAGTTTTTTTTAAAAAATTCTAATGCGTATGTCACTATATTTTTTTCAAAAAATGCCGTTTTGTAACACGAAACCAGCTCTATAAAAAAATATTTTTGGAATATGAGAAAGATTTTACTTCAGTATATGCAATTTGATGTATGGAATAGGTGGTAAAAATTTCAAAGCCTAACACAAGTTAGTTTCTGAGAGAAAGGAACATTTAGTTTCAAAAATACCATTTCGAGATATTGCAATTTAAAGGGGAAAATCATACCTTATCAACATGCGCTTAATTTTTTTTAAAGCTTATTTTAACTTACTTCTCATATGAGCACGATCAAGAAATTTGTATCATTAAAAAGGTATTGAAATGGAGTTTGAAAACATATAAAAATCACGAAATCAAATTTTTGAAAGTATTTAGGGAACTGACTCCCAAAAAAAAAATTTAAAAAGAGAAAACATCGTGTGATATCGCCAAATAAATAGCTTCCAGGTAAATGTGACCAAACATGGCGGCAAATTCTGAGGTTGACTCGCAGATGTAGAATGTTGCCACTTAGTTAATAGTTAATTTCTAATAGCGATAGCTTTGTTCTATCGCCCACGTACACTTAGTCTACAACTTTAGCTTTATCGACAGTCTACTCATTCAAAACATAACGCGAAAGCGTAAGTTTCACACGAGAAGGCACTTCGCCACGCCTCCTCGAACGCAGAGTTCCATTTTACGCGGGGATGATCGGTACGCAACCCACGCGCTTCTAAAGGAGACAACCAGACAGCCTTAACTTGGGCGTGCATTTTAAGGGGTTACAGTATCTCAAAAATGATGAAACGATCAAAAAAAATTTTTATTGCTTATTTCAAAACAAAAAACTATTCTGAACACAGGGGTAAAGTTTCAATGCTTTAGTTTAAATAATTAAAAAGTTATGAGTGGTTTTAGGCCATGCTCCCTATGTGTTCTAATGCAAAAGAAAAACTTCAAATTGCTTTTTCTCGATGATGGTTTTTTTTTTGTGTTTTCATGTCATTAGAATCCCTAAGGATTTTTTTTCTATTAAAGATACAGCTTTAAAGTAATACTTTTTGCAATTGAGGCAACATATTTGACAAAACTGTGCATTGGATAAGCATTTTATAAATTACTCTAATGTTTAGAGAATGTTAAACCTTTAAAAACCAAATTTTTAAAAAAAAACTTTGATTTTTTACATAATTAATCACAGAAAATTTTCTAATGAACTCATAAGAAAATGAATGCACAGATTTTTTAGAGATGATTATAGTGATCGTTTTGCAAAAAACGTTTTTTAAATGAGTGCAAAAATAAAAAAAGCCTTAGAAATTTTAAAAAGTTGAAATTTTCCTCATTTTTTTTGAATTTTCAAAAAAAAAAAAAAAGGCAATATTCGTAAATTTTGAAAATAAATTATTGATTACTGTTTGGTTCTATTTTTATTTATTTACTTCTACTTTAATTCTTAACTTCTACTTTAATATAGAGGGCGCAGTTTTTGTATTGTTCCATGGAACGATAATAATAAAAATGGCAGTTTTGGCTGAAAACTCAATGATGTTGTGTGGCTTGTTTTTACACACATAAAATTACGGTTTTTTTGTGTACGTGGAAATTTTTCCTCTGGCGCAACGTACAATTACGAAATAAGTATGCATGTTATGATTTCAAAGAAGTATAAAATTTATGTAAATTAAAAGAAATTGTTTGAAAGGTACTGTGATCCCTTAATGTGTAAAAAAAAGTCTTAGTGTCCTTTACATTACTTGTCTGTTGTCATTTTAGTTTTTCTTACATTTTAAAACTGCTGCTTTTACAACAAAATGCTATGATCCGAATATACTGTTACAAATTCTGTAAATAGTAATTATTGAAGTAACGTAACCTATAAATAGTTTCCCGTAATGAATATACAACCCCTATACATTCGGCTAAAGTATACGACCCCCCTATTTCTTTTTTGTTCATTGATAAAATTTGATAACGGTCTACGCATTTCGAGAAGCAGTAAAAATGTTGTGGAAACTTTTCGATGTTTATAAAAGCGTCCCGCGTGATAAAAAGTTGAGTTTCGATTGAGAATTCGAACTGAGAGCGTATTTGCTCTGTTTATTGCGAGGCATTTCGCAGTGTTGTTTTTCGTATTTGGAAGTAAATACGTGTGTAACCGTTGAGTTTACGGTGTGGTGTAATATTTGTTTAATTGCTGATGATTAATTTAGCAGTTGTTAACGAGTTCTTCTGTACATAGTGTAAATAAAGCTCCTGTGTTTTTATCAAGAACTGTGTCGTCCTTTCAAGAAAGTTTAAAGTCTCGCCGGATCCGTTACAATACCTTCTGCCGAAAACAGCGAAATAGAATCATCGGATACCACGTGACAAGGGAGGAATCAAGTGCCTTCTCATGGAAAATGGACTTTTTTAATACTCCAGTTGTTTCCGAGATCCCTCCCATTGTTTGCCGGTAACAGAAGACGGTCAAATCTCATTTGGCGAAAATGCTACGAATTGTGAAAACTTTGGCGCTAAGTTCTCTGCCATAGAAAAAGACCCCCCGATAAAAAGAGCACAGAAGAATATGTAAGACTGTATCAAAAAGTGACACATAACTGTTGTGTCGCTCGTAAAAAGAATCCGAAATATAAGAACACTATGTGTCGAATGCATATAAAATTCTGGAATCGTCGTTGAATACTTTGCAATGACTAAGGCTAGAACACCCTCAGGAAGATGACACGATACGACACTCAGCAAACACGACACTGCGTTTCCACCAATGGGAGCGCAGTATTGCTTCCTATTGAACAAGAAATATAGATAGTTTTTGTTCAGTTACTTCCCACGAAAAAATTAATTACTTATCTATCCGATAATGAAATTATGCTAACAATTTGCTTATTAACTAAACGATAGTCGTTGTTCACGGAGTCTTCCTTTTGGTTTTTCTTTTAATTACGACGCTATATATTGTCTTACTATTCAGAAAGAAAATTTTGACATTTAACCAGCAATGAATTAATTACCTATAACTAACTGCAGTTAAATTACAAAAATTCATCGCCTAATGTAATTTTTTATTTTCCTCAATCAATGAATATCTTTAGGGGTTTTTGAAGGAAGCAATACTTGGCTCAGGTTTAAATCGGAGAATGCATTCTCTTTCAAGAAATTCCAAGATCGCACATCCTGGACAATTGAGACCTTGGCCAGTACCTATCGATTGTCCTCTTTTTGACTCCTTAATAGGTGTTATTAAATATGCGAGTAAAAATATTTAGTTTCCTGATTTTACATATTAGTCTAGTTATTGGTTTAGTTTTTTTCCTCTGAAAAACATTCTAAGCATTCCAAAGGAGGAAATGCACTGATGAGTACTTTCTTCTTTTAGGGCACACGAACTGTGCTCAAAGTTTTGAAGCACGATTCTTTGGAGATGTGTGTACTGGAATTAAGAAAAAAAAAAAACTTGAAACTCTTTACTTATTAGTGTATTGCAAACTTCTGACCAAAATTTATAGCTAAATTAATTTCCCTTCCCCGTCGTCTTTTGAGTTTTGAAAGTGGCTTTCTAGATGTGGGATGTCCAAAATCCACTCGGACATAAAACCGCACAATTAGTGCCAAATTCATACTAATTAGTTTACCGTTGTGGTAAAATATTTATTATCTGGAAAAACAGGAAGTCTCTTCTCCAGTTTCATGCTGTCCAGTATTGCAAAATATCTAGCTGTTTGTTGACTTCTTTTTGTTGTTTCTTTTATTTGGTTAGTGTAGCTGGATCTATCGCTTTAGTTATCTAGTTACTCAATAGATGACGCCACTAAAGCCAAGATATCGCGCCATCTCTTGAGTAGTCGATAAGTCGACTGCCACACTAACGCCAATGTTTTGGCAACTATATAAAAATTACGAAATGCCTGTTACTGTTTCATAAAATTAATCATGCAAGTTACTTTATCGATTGTCTTCCACCTTGAATTCCTAAGTAGACAACTGAAGAGGACTAAGGCCCCTATAGTGGAAGAGCCGACGCATTCGCCATTTTGGAGCAAACTTGATCCAGTGCTTCGTAGCTATAGCATTGTTGTTGATGTTTGCCTTTCTTTAGCATGTGTTGAATTGAGTCAGATGGGTGGTTGTTCAGCTGTTAATTGTGTAAACAGCTCCTAAAATGATTTTAGCTCTTCAGATTTCCAGCAGTTGCAGAAAGAAAAGAGATGTGGATAAATAATAGCCCGCGAAGTGACTGGCAGCCTGGAAACGACGCCAACTGTTTCCGAAATTTCGCCAATGTTCACTCTTGTTCCCTGTTTAGAGAATGATTGCCAATAAAGGTAGCTTTCCCTGTTGTACGCTTGCTCCAAAATGGAGGATGCGTCGGCCTCTTCAGTTATAGGGGTTCTAAAGAGGACAACCGTTAGGTACCAGTGACAATTGCATTCTCCCACTTATTTCCAAATAAAAAACACCTGCAAAAAAAACAAAAAAAAAAAAAACAATTAAGACACTCACATCTATACATTTTAAACACGGGGGAGCACTTGAGAGCCTTTCTTTCGTCACGGAAGACGAAACAAGTTGAGCTCCTTTGTTTTTGTTCGATACTTCGAATCAGTTCTCATAAAAACTTGGATACGTGGATTTTCGAAGCAAAAAATATCCATTTACTTCTGTAGAGGGCAAACCCTGAAAACCTGGAAAAAAAAAATGTCTTCCTAGCAAACACAACTTTGTAACATCCATTGTGTACCTTTGAGTTTTCAGGTTTTGCCGTAGAGCATGGGTTGCAAATTAAAGTTGCACCATTTGGAACGTAGTAAGTTCTTGAAGAACGTTCGACAAGTTATTGTTTTCCTTTTCATATTTCTATTTCGAATTTCTTTTTGCCTTTCGAACATGCCAACAAATTTTGTCAAGTATAAGATTCAAACCACCAGTTTATCCTTTTTACTATGTAACGTTGCGTAAAAGCCTTATTAGCTTAATCTTAGCAAAAGAACCTGCATTTCTGTCACATATGGTCATGCTTGTCTTAGCTGTTTGTTCACTTTTTATCATAAACACGAAAATATGAAATTTTGTGTTGAATATCTCTGGAGCTTTCATATTAGCTAATATAATGTGTTGAACTCGAAGTAATAATCACGGTAATAAATTTAATCTATGACGGTTATGCCATAGACTGATTGAAAACTACAATTTAAAATCGGTTTTCAGACATTATTACGTTTCTACGGTGCACGCATTAAAAGGACAAAATGAATATATTCAGATCACAGCAATCAACCCAGTGGGAACGGAAGTAATCCTAGCCAACCTGAGTTGACAAGGACAGGATAATGTTGTTGAATCTCGTACACTTTCCAATATATCACTACAGCAGTGGCAAAACTGAGTTTAAGCTGGAATCAAAAGTAGGTAGGGCCGCAGTTATAGTAAATGATCGTCTACAGTCATTCCCGATGCGAAATTTGAGACGTTCACCAGACCCACGACGCTCAAAATGATGCAACTTTTTGTTTTGCTCGCTCTGAGTCGGGGGGGGGGGGGAGGGCGTATCAGACGATGAGGGGCTGCTGTCTGTTGGAGCCCCTCCTACAACAGAGGCAGAGGCAGAGTCTCTTGAGGCTGAGGCGGAACTTGGGGCTCATGGCGAGGTAGACGAAGAACTTCCACATGCAGTCCGCCACGCCCAGCCAGAAGAGCCAGAAGTGCAGGGCGGCGGGAAGGGGCGGCGACTCGGTCGCCGCCATCTCGTAGAGCCTGATCCCGAGCCAGGGCGCCCACGAGAGCCAGAAGAGCAACATCAGCACCAGTGCTATCAGGTGGTCGGGGTTGGCGAGGTTCTCGCCCAGGGCGGTGGCGTAGTCTTCCCGCCTCAGGCATCTGCGCAGGCGCCACAGCGTGGCCAGCACGTACCAGTAGGCGTAGGTGGCGGTGAGGAGCGAGGGCGCAAGCACCAGGGCGGCCAGCGTGGCGCTGTAGGGCAGCGTGTGGCCCAGGTCCAGCATGCACACGTGGGCCGGGGCGTAGAAGCGGCCCTGGCTGAAGCCGAGCAGGGGCGGCGAACACAGCGAGAGCGAGGTGAGCCACGTGAACACCATCCAGCACTGGCAGCGCGTGCGCGTCTGGATGACGTCATAGCGCAGGGGCTTGCGGATGGCCAGGTACCGGTCCACGGACATCCACATGAAGGTGTACACGCACACAGACCACAGGGTCAGCCCCAGGAAACCGGTCAGCCGGCACACCAGGTCGCCGTACACCTGAAAAGACACAAGCTTCAATTTCTGGGAGATTGGATATTCTCGTAATACGGAAAGAAACTACGAATTTTTCCGGCTGATGAAGCATGCACTTACACCTTATGAGTAGAGGCATAAGCAGTATTTCAAAACGTGCTGATGTGTGCATTACATGACTTCCTCTCAAGCCAAATCAATTATAATAGACTCGACGTTAAATCCCGGTTATCACAAATTTGCCATTTCAACTGTGCGCTTGCGCGCGGACTTAGCTGATTTCAAAAATCTTGCTAAAATTAATTATAAACATTTTAAGTTTGGTAATAAATATGAGATGGCAACAAATAAAATTAGAAATCACAAAGTTTTCTTTGATTCAGTTTTTAGGCCTCGGTAAAGATTGAATTTTGCTTCTTAATTATTAATGGATTCGGCGTCTGATTTTTCTGTCCCTTTTCAGGGCCAAATTTTTAACCTCAGAAGAGCGTACTAGAATTGCAGCATAACTTCTAATACAAAGCCGAACCCTCAACCTAAATAAAAATGTATAATACTAAGTTGTTTACTCCTAACGTAAAATATCGTCAAAAGACGGGGTATGACTTTGATATACACCCCCAAAAATTACGCGCCAAATCTGGCATTTCCTACGGACTTTTTAGGGTTACTGTTTCTTATTTTGGTGTTGCCAATTTAGGTTTTTTTCAGCTTTTAGGTTTTTGCTGTTGCCAAATTAAGTATTTTCTTGTATTTTGTACCATTTTTTGAGTTTTTTTAAAAGTTTTGTGGCAACAATTTTTGTGGAAACAAAGTTTTGCGTCAACAAAAACAAAAAAAGTCGCCAAATTTCCGATTTGGGGGGGGGGTATATCAAAGTAGTTCCAAAGACGGATTTCTGTACTAATATTCCAATCATTTTTGAAGTACACAACGTGTTTTACATTTATGTTAAATAAATATTTCCAAGCTAATAAATATTGAAGTGTCATTTTTCTCTTAAGATTATCAATTATTCATATCCGTAGTTTCATATAATATATCACGAAATCGCTGTGAAAATATTCTAATCGCATTCATTAATTTGGTGGGACTCTCGCTCAGCCCAAATATAAACAAGCAACACGAAATCTTAAAACAGAAAGCCCAAAAAGCAAAGTCCGCGCGCAAGCGCAGTTGAAATGGCAAATTTGTGATAACCGGGATTTAACGTCTAGTTTATAATAGTACCTTGGAGTAAGCAAAGAAACTTTTAATATATTCACCCTAAGTTTGTTGTTAACTGAAGCAAAAAATCGTTTTATGCAGAAAATCTTTCCCAATATTGGACATTTTAATGGGATTCAATGGATAACTGTCCAAATATCGCCAATACAAAAAAAAAGCCAAATTTGTCGCCAAAATGGCGAAGAAACTTGGTGACAAAAACCTTGGCGATATATCGCCTACTGATTGCCAAATTATAACCCCACTTGAGTTTGCATTGAAATTAACAATGATTTCCTCCAAAAACGTGTAAAAGATCCCATTTGGAACATCTGAATGCAACCAAAAGGGGAGGTCCACAACTAGATCCTACCCGGAGCCTACTTACCAAATTTCGACTTCCTAGGCAGGGTTCGTACGCTCCTTCAAAACTCCTCCAATACTCCTTCATTCAGGAAATTTTTTTGAGGGGCCCTTCAGACTCCTTCATTTCGGTTTTAACTCCTTCAAAACTCCTTTTTTTTTAGTTCAAGACTGCATAATTTTCTTCTATGACAGTAACTTAAAACACTTCGATCAACAACTTAACATTGTCACTAGGCAAAGAGGTACATGGACGATTTTGATGTAGTAATTGCGTATATTGTTTTCAAAAGATGTGATTTACAAATTGATCATAGAAGTCTTAAAAGTTGAATGTGAGAATATTATTAGATGCCTAACCAGGAAACATCACGAGTTCAGTAATCATGAAAAAAGTTTAAAATGGTTGCATTCGAAAGAGTATCTTTAGAAAAAAATTTGACCCAAATATTGTGTGCCCTCGTCCTTTTGTTTTTGAGATATGGGGGGTCAAAGTCTGTCGAAATCTTACGAAAATTCGCCAAATTTAAAGACTTGGCAAGAAATGGAAAATACCACGTGATTTCATCGCCTGCGTCTAGCAAGACTCTCATTTCCATTTCTGGTCATCTGCAAAGCGCGTAAATGATGTTTCGAATTAACCCTTTACTTGTGTGGGTAAAATTAAAAAGTAACTATGAAGCCTGTGAAATGGAAACTAGAGAGCTTTATCCAGAGGAGCTACAACTTTATAACGAAATTGAACGTAGGATTTAACTTTGTAATCGTGATAATAATGCATTTCAGAATTTAAGTGCATTTCAAGTGTGTTTTACTTAACTAATTTAAGTTTGTACTCTTGTAATGAAATGTGTTGTAAGTAATTAATAATTATGTACGAGAATTAATATGAATAAGTAAAAAAAAAAACATGCTTATTAAAGCTTATATATTGAAAATAAAATGGATAGTTTTTGATGTTGAAAGAACATGATCATGGATTGTAGTATCCCAGCTCTTATTTATTTTTTTCAAAAGTTATTATCATTCATGAAGTTTTATTGTCTGACCACTGCTAGCGAAAATGTTTAATTTAAAATCGAAAAAAAATAATAATTAAAAAAAAGAAAACAACGGATAGTAAATGTCAAAAATTTGCACAGCAAAACTAACGATGTCGGAAATTACTTCATAACAGATTCTTATCAAAAATTTTATAGTCGACGTTCATTACAACAAACCCTGTAGTTCGAAAAAGTCTGTCACTGCAACTGAAAGTCGCTATAACGTAAATGCACATCATATTGCATGTTATTTAGTCATTTTTAAAAATACTGAAGTCACTTTTACCAATTATGTTTCACGTTAAAAGGGAATTCAAATACGAGCAAAATAAAAATTAATACAGTTTTTTTTTTTATTTGAATTGTTAGAGGGTTGACACATAACTTGAAAACGATACACATAACGAAAAACACACTGGAAATAACTGACAGAAATCGTTTTTTTTTTTAATTTGAGAACATGGTTTGAAATCTTTAAAAATGTCGTTTTCTTCGTATTTAGATACTGTTGAAGACTTCAGATTTACGACTTTTCAAAAAAAAAAAAAGACTTTAAAGTGTGTTTACCGTTTCTCTAAGGTTATCATATTTTTTTCAAAACAGTTTCATCATCGAATAAACTCTTTCAGTGGAAATATTTCACCCGCAGAAGCATAAAAGTTTTAAACATCAGTTTTTTAACAGACAGTCTTAAGAATAACAAAACATTCCATTGTTTTTACAATAAAATAAAGCCAATATTTCGGGCTGTGGCGTTTTCCCCCTATACCAGCGATTCCCAACCCATAGGCCGCGGCCCAGAAGTGGGCCGCGAGCAGCATGTTACTGGGCCGTGGACACTGGTCAAGAATCTTAACCAAGATAAAACTTGGGGTATTAATTTCAAAAAATTTTCGAAAATTCTCTAATTAGATATACCGTCACTCAGAAACTCTCCCTTGCTCATCACAATAAGGAACTTCGGGATTAAGGATTTTCATATTTTCTAGAAACTTTCCCCTATAATTGAAGGTGAGATCTAATGAATCAGAAACTTCTTTTATGAAAATTGCCAAATAAACTAGTATTAGCTTCAAGTTAAAAATGCCTCTCCTTTGCTGAACTGCATAACTAACTATTGAATCGAGGCACTTCAGGGGCTTTTCGACAACCTACCTACTTGAATGAGACTTGTCATTGCAGTTAAAACGAACTGATGTGTGCATCACATGACTTCCTTTTACTCCAATTTAATGTCTTTTTCCCATTATTGGCAGTTTTAATATGTTTCAATAGTTTACTCTCTAAATATCACCAACGGTGACCAAATCGAAACCAGATTTAAAAATAAATAAATAAATAAATAAAATCGCCAAATTGTCGTCAAGTTGGCGACAAAACTTGGCGACCAAAAACTGGCGATATATCGCCAAGTGTCGACAAATTATAACACCACTTGAGTTTAAATCGAAATTAACAATGATTCCCCCCCCCCCAAAGGGACAAAAGATCCCCCTTTTGAGCATCCGAATGCAACCAAAAAGGAAGGTGTACAACTAGACCCCACAAGAAGTCTATGTACCAAATTTCAACTTTCTAGGACATTCCGTTCTTGAGTTATGCGACATACATACACACGTACACACATACACACGTACACACATACACACATACGCACATATGCACATACATACGTACATACAGACGTCACGAGAAAACTGGTTGTAATTAACTCGGGGATCGTCAAAATGGAGATTTCGGGTGTCTGTACGTTCCTGGGCACATACCCACGTGTGGTCGGGTTATAAAAAAATTCAATATTCATCTGGGGGTGAGCAAAATGGAAATTAAGGCCGATTTTTTTGGTTAATTTCTTTTCGCGAATACAATACTTCCTTTTTTGTAAAAGGAAGTAAAAATAATAATAATGTAGAAATGCATTGAATGTTGCGAATTATTTGTGACTAAAACTATCTAGTTTCAATCCAGATATCAAAGTCATTCTGAAAATTGTTCTTGTACAATATAGTTATATCTGTGGTGTGACATAAGGGGAGAAGCGGATTAACGTGTCCAGAACTCTTTTTTCAACTCACTTTCAGTCCTAATACGGTATATTATTTACATTTAAGGACAGTTATGAACAGCCCCCCCCCCCCCACAGAAAGTTTTGGCTGTGCAAGTAATGTACAGTAGTTAGTGGGCCTCAATCGCGTTTTCTACGAAACTGGTGGGCCGCACAATCAAAAAGGTTGGGAACCGCTGCCCTATACAGTTGCACGTTAATATCCCGGAACACAAGCCCTTAAAAATTTCAATGCCGCAATCTGTGCCACGAAACCCCGCGCCATGGTAGTCACCCCGAGTAAAGAATTAATGCGATATTTCTCACGCGCTTTGGTGGTGACCAAATATGGAAGTGAAATGTCTTGTCAGATGCAGATGTTGAATTCGCGCCGTACCTTCCATTTCTGAACAAAACTCGCTAAATTTGGCGACTTTACTAAAAATTTCGGCAATTTTTAAGACATCATATTTCGATAACGTGGTCACGAGGGCACGTAGTTTCAGTGCCATAAACATGTTTTCCAATGCTCTTTCGAATGCCACCAATTTGGAATTTTTTTGAATTTCCTTGATCGTGATGTTTCCTGGTGAGACATTTCATAAGTGAAGTAAAACATGCTTAAATGGTGCTTGGCTATTTTTTCAAGTTTTATGATTATTGCTTTTCCTTCCTAAACTCTCAGCAGCAAAAGTCAGTTTGTCTAATTATCTTTACTAATAATAAAGCTGAATGTCTCTCTGTCCGGAGGATGTCTGTAGGATATCTGTAGGATGTCTGTGACACGCATAGCGCCTAAACCGTTCGGCCGATTTTCATGAAATTTGGCACGAAGTTAGTATGTAGCATGGGGGTGTGCACCTCGAAGCGATTTTTCGAAAATTCGATGTGGTTCTTTTTCTATTCCAAATTTAAAAACAAAACTATCATAAGATGGTTAAATTATGAAATTACCATAACGTGTAACCGTAACATGGGCACAAGCCAATTGGCGAGATACGAAATTATCATAACGTGTAACCGTAACATGAGTACAAGCCAATTGACGAGAAAATTCACCATACATTATTTGTAAATACAGGCGAACCAAAAGACCTTTTAATTTTTCTGTTACGGGCGAAGCCGCGCGGGTACCACTAGTTATTTAAATATTTAAAAATGAATAGGTAGATGTACTATATTAAGTGATTGTGTTAAAAAAGACAATTGTTTAGTAAATCACAGTTATTGTACAAAGGGTCATCCACAAACGATGTCATGCCTTGAGGGAGAGACGAGTTCATGAAATAGTGACAAGAAGTGAAATCACACAGTTAATGACAAGAGGAGTAATAAGGTGAAGTGTGGCACTCAGTGACAAAGGGGAAGGGGGTCAAACATGTTGCGAAAAAAGTGCGACATCATTAAAGGACAGCCCAATTAGTACTCCTTCAAAACTCCTCCAAAACTCCTTCATTTTATTTCTGAAATCGAGTACGAACCCTGTCCTAGGACATGGACGTTTTTGAGTTATGCGACTTACATACGTACATACAGACGTCACGAGAAAACTCGTTGTCATTAATTCAGGGATCGTCAAAATGGATATTTCGGGTGTTTATACGTTCTTAAGCACATATCCACGCGTGGTCGGGTTGAAAAAGAAAATTCAATATTCATTCGGGGGCGAGCGAAATTTAAATTAAGGCTGATTTTTGGGTGAAATTTTTTTCGCGAATACAATACTTCCTTTACTTCGTAAAAGGAAGTAAAAATGAAGGAAAAATAAATTAAAACGAGCTAAAGGGTGACATTTTAAATACTTTTATCCCAAGTTTGTTGCGAACCGAGGCAAAAAATCGTTTTATACGGATTAATTTTCCGAATAAATTTTTAATGTGATTCCATGGTTAATTCTCAAAAGATTGCCAATTTGGTCAAAATAAAACCACATTTAAGGCGATACGGGGGTTTCAATTTTTTTAAAGTAATTTTCAATGAATTTCTTTGAAATTTTCAGCATATTTACATGATACTAACACTAACTCAAATATAAAATTTCATTGAATTACTTTGAAATTTAATTTTTTTTTAAATTCAAATTTAGATTTTATAACGCTTTTGTCATATTACTCCTTGCAAACGAAAATTCATGAGATTTATAAAATACTAGCAAAATATGATACGTAAAACAACCGAAATTAGGACGTTGGAATTACTTTTTCAAAATTTTGTCTTAAAGATAAATAATGAGAAGAAAAGCCGAAAACTAGACGTTTTCGATAAAATATGTTCATATTTCAATAAAATATAGCAAATATACTCCACAAAACTAATCAAACAGAAAAATCTTTCACAACAAAATGTTAACAGACCGCTTAAATACTTGGCATAAAATTTTCAGCAAATTGAAATAATAATTCGTTTGCAAGGAGCAGTTTGAATTTTGTAATTATGTCGAATATTAGGTTTTGAGGAAATCAACATTTTCTGTTTTATTGCCAATTTCATTATTGAATAAACAAATTAGTTTTAAATACAAATTCACCACAAATAAGGTCATTTAAAATGGTATTAGTATTAAAAATTTAAATATTATATGCTTTTTTTTTTACTCATGCATTTTTATGTGCATTTTTTTAGTAAAAAAAGGGGGCGTGGCTCCTACAAAAAAGTGTCGCCAGTTTTCCACCGATTCAGTTCTTTTTTCTTTCTAAACGGTTCAGCTAAAGGTCTAATTTTTAGAAATATAATGAATGAAAAAAACGTTTGTTTGATCAATTTTTACTCATCTAAAAGCCCCTTATCGCCTTAAAAAAAAAAAAAAAACGCCAAATTTGTCGTCAAGTTGGCGACAAAACTTGTCGTCCAAAAGCTTGGCGATATATCGCCAAGTGTTTGCCAAATTATAACACCACTTGAGTTTGCATTGAAATTAACAATGATTTCCCCCCAAAAAGGTGTAAAAGACCCCCTTTGGAACATCTAAATGCAACCAAAAGGGGAGGTGCACAACTAGACCCTACTAGGAATCCACGTACCAAATTTCACCTTTCTGGGACATATTATACGAGATACTTACGCACATACATACGTGCATACGGACGTCACGAGAAAATTCGTTGTAATTAATACGGGGATCGTCAAAATGGATATTTCGGGTGTCCGTACGTTCTTAGGCATATATTACGCGTGGTCGGGTTGAAAAAAAAATACAATATTCATTCAGAGGAAGCAAAATGGAAATTAATGCCGATTTTTGGGGTGAAATTTTTTTCGCGAATACAATGCTTCCTTTACTTCGTAAAAGGATGTAAAAAAAAAAAAAAAAACTTGCCAAGTTTAAAATTCATTATCAAAGAAAGTAAAAAATTGTTTTCTAAATGAATTGAAGAACATGGGAAAATCCAACATCTATGTGGAACTGCTATGGAACTTGGTAACCGTTTAGATCTGAACTTTTTTTGTCGGTGACACCGTCTACCCCGAACCTCATTTCGACCGAACTTGGCTTCTTTTCACATTTATGTTTTGTTGGGATTATTTTTTACCGATGTCAGCTTTTGCAGAAGCAGAGTCATTCAAATGAGCGGAATTCGCGCATCAAATTTTTACTTTTCCACTTTACTCACATAGATTCGTCTTATCTGAACGTTTGAAAATTCCATGCAATCCGTGGTTGGACAGTATTGAAGTATTGTGAGGCTTTGAGAAGTTGAGCTCCGACTCTGACAACGTTTACCTCCGGTTGGGAAAAAAGGGAGGGGTCATTGGCACTAAGTTGAGTTGAGGAACTTTCTTTGCAGTTTTTTAAAAATATTCCAACTAAAATCCGAACCAACAACACGTCTATTTTGCACTATACTCCCCTAAAACAGGTAAACATAGTCAAGGTCACAGCTCAACTAACCAGAGCTGCACTATACAAACTGTTTTAAAAATGTAGCCGCCCGTAACCCGTACTTAAGTTAGTTGTTTTGGGAAACTCCAATTATTGTGGGTTCTTGGTGCTGTTTAAAATATTACCAAATTTGCGACAGTCGTTTTGGGGAAGTAATTGCGTTGAATCTACTTCGTGTATGCCTGAAATTAAATTTTTCCATTTCAGTTTTGGTGGATAACTTATGGATTTCGAGTGAAGCATTTGCACATTTTATTTGTTACTCGGTCAAAAAGAGGTTAGGTAAACGTTTATTGATCTTTTCCAGCCTAATCAAATTCAAATAGTTGAGCTTTTTTTTTTTTGCACAGCCAATAGACCACCGTTGTGGGGTAATAACCTCTATTCCCTAACATCGACTCTAGCTGGTTGCTTAACTTCAATGAAGGAAAGAAAAAAAATGAAAATTAATTTGAATTCTGAAATTTTGAATTCAAATTATGTTTTTCGCAATCACGAGTTGCGACACGACCCTACTCATTGGAGTTATTGTTACTAGAAACGGCTCCTGTCCCCCCAAACCTGCCCCTCCTCCTGAGCGGTTACGTGTGTAGTGGTATGTAAAGGCGCGCGCGCGCGTGCGTACATGTGTATGCTTGTGTGTGTGCGTAGACCTGTGTGCATGTACGTAGGCGTGTGTGTGAGTTTGTCTGTGAGTGTGCATGTGTATGAGCGTGCGTGTGTGTAGGACATGGACACCACCGACCAGGAGCAGTGGATTCCGGGGGACAGTGCTCAGGATCAGAGGCCGGTGGGCGGTGGTGCTGCAGAGGCTCCTAGTTCAAGCTGAAAAAGGAACCAAACGCCAAGGACGGTCAAGTGAGAACAATAAGCAATCGTGATTGCTCAAAAAACATTTCAGCCACACACATTGGTCATCTGATCAAGGATCCTAATCTCGCTTTACTTATCTCGATTCCCGTGAATCAGTGCCATAGCTAACTTTGCAACAAAGACGCCAACCTGTGAATGAAATTTCAGACCGCTAACTACTGAGGCCGCGAGAGAGAGTGAGAGAACTGTCTGGTTGAGCATGGCGGGCTACGTGACTTTAAGAGTTTGTAGAACCGCTTACTCTTTGGTGTGAATTCGCAATAAAATATAGTTGCATAACTATACTGAACATTTATTATAACACACGAACGTAACATTTAACATAAATTCAGAAATAAATATAACTTAGAATGATCGAGATATTTCAGAAAGAAAAGAATGTGATACGGCAACGCTGCTTGACTTATCGCTACAACGGAATTTCTTTCTTTCACACACACAGACTGAGGTTTCTGCTATTCCACTAGGGAAGCTTATACCTCTATTAATCCACAATGTTTCCAGGATTTTTGTTTTTCCAGGACAGCACAAAGACAACACAATAGATGGTGGTGCCATCTATGGACAGTTCGAGAGACAATTTAGAACCAGGCCAGGAGCCGAATAACTTCCTAGTCTGACACCCCCAGAGGTATCGTTTCACTTGGAGGACATTGTGACCACGAGCATATTTAACATCGCCCAGTCACCATTAATGACGACGGTGGGGTCCGACCAGTCAGGATCGAACCCGAGACCCTCCGGTCCCGAGTCCAATGCCTTACCGATCAGGCTACCACGGTCCCCAACAACGGAATCTTTTTGTTCTATACAGAAAAAATAAATTTAAGCATTGCCACTCACGCGAGCACTGAAAATAATAATAATTAAAGTCTTAGGCTCAGCTGCAGCTGCAGACGATAAGAACCTACCAATGTCTATCACAGGGCCTTTCAAGTGAATGGAGGTTACTTCTGAGAAGAAATAAAAGGTAGAGGAAGTGGAACCCTATACTACTGATGCTTCAATTCTAAATCAAGTGAGAGCATTTAAATACTGAAGGAAAACTAGTTTCACACAAAACGGCTTTTCGTTTCTTCACTCCCCTGAAATGACAGTCTCACCAGTAAAACAGTGAAGTTACCGGATCCAGTTCAGTCTTGTCACAATGAAGCCTTTCCTTGCATGTCAAACATTACCAAAAAAAAATGTTATCAAATGATCATACTACTGTGTGACCATCGATTACATGGAAAGGCTAATATCCGGTTTATAGGCGGAAATGGACCTATCTATTAGTTTATAGGGATGTTAGTTGGTTTGTTTCAGATGGCACTTTTGCCTCTCTATTATTTAGCCTTAGTTTTGTACAAATGAAAATTTGCTCACAGCAGCATTTTTTAAATCTAAAGTATATTCGATCCATATTCTCACGGCAAAAATTAATTGATTCATTTATTCACAACAAAGTTTTGAGCTTACCATTTTGCTTTTACGTTCCTGAACGAAATGAAAATATTTTTTTTTTTTTTTTTGTTTCCATGGCAACTAGTTTTGTTTCCCCTTATTTTATTTTTGAGAATGCAATAAATGAATAAGCTACTAGTAACATTATAAAACGCGTGCATCAAAATCCCATCGTTATTTTCCCTTCTCCCCTGCTGGATCCATTCAGATGGAATCGTCTTTACTTGGCAGATTGCCAAATTACATACAATCCGTGGTCAAACAGTATGGCACGAGTTCCATTGTTAGTGACGTCAGAGCGTTAGTCGATCAGTGAATTAGCTATTATACAGAGTGTTCCGTTTTAACCCGCAAGACCTTTATTTATTTTCGCAACCATTAGTCCTAGATGTATACTTCCAATTGCAAAAGTATTCAAAATCAGATGCAGAGTTAAGATACTGAAAGTTTGAAGCAAAAATAAAAATGAGTCAAAAAATACAAAATTTAACTTTTTATAGAGGCCCTAGGTCCCCTAACTAATATTTAGAGAAATAATATTCATTGAAAACTATTACTGACACAAAAAGCTTGACATTTGTGCGAACAAAACTCAAGGAGACATTCCATTTCAGTCTTATGGGATCATACAGAAAGAAGAGATTAGAACTCATCGCCCTTTCAAAAGAATGGCAGGTCGTCAAAGTAGAAAATCAAAGTTTTTTTTTTTTTTTTTTATTGCTACTCAAAAATAAATGCAAGTGTGATGCCGTGATACGTAAAAACACACTACAAAACCTCGAACAATTTGAAAAACCACGCTCGATGCACACATATGATTTAAAACACTTGTTAACTGCTATATTTTCCCTTAAAAGGTGTTACTGACGGCGGATGAAAAGTGGTGTAGGTCACAAAACGCTGCGTTTCATATCTCGGTAAATATTGGTCGTATTAATTTCAAACTTTTTGTGTTGGAATTATTTTTCAATGAAGATTATTTCCCTAAGCATAAGTTAGGGGACCTGGGGCCCGTATAAAAAGTTAAATTTTGTATTTCTTTGACACATTTTTATTTTCACTTCGAACTTTCAAGACTTTAACTCTGATCTGATTTTGAACATTTTTGCAATTGGAAGTACAGTAGAACCTCCATTAAGGGACACCTCCGAATAAGGGACACCTCTATTTAAGGGACATTTTTTCTGGTCCCAGTCCCTTTGAATAGGGACTTCCGTGTATTTACCTTTAATTAAGGGACACTCTGTTTAAGGGACAGTCACAAAAAAAATGCAAGAAATAATGTATAAACACATAAGAAATATTGAATCTACTAGAATTCAAGTTTCACTTTTCCTCTAAAAATGATTTGAGGTAAGTTTGACATAAACATATGTGAAGGAAACAAGTAATGTATTGTGAAAAAAAAACTTGCTGAAATCAACATGCATAATTTGCCCTCTCAACAATTTATTCAATTAGGTTCAGGGCCGACGAAGAGTGCACAGCAACTAATTAGCTTTCTACACAAAACATTAAAAAATTGAACATTAATTGTAATTAACATAGTATTACATTGTAAATTATATAACATAAAGCAAATAAATGTAATGAATTACTTCAAAATTATTTCTGTATGCTACAAAACTTTGCCATTACAAAATTTTTGATTAAATTTTAATTAATAAAATAATATAAACTTAGAAACTTGAATAATTATGAATTTTATTTAACATCATGAGACATTTTCAGTATTTAATCTTAAGTGTTAATAGTTAACGTTCATTGTGATATTATACTACTAAGTACGCAGCATGCATCAATTCATCCACTTCTGAATAAGGGACACCTCTATTGAAGGGACAAAATGTCTGGTCCCTTTAGTGGCCCTTATTGAGAGGTTCTACTGTATACATCTAGGACTAACGGTTGCGAAAATAAAGGTTTTGGAGGTTAAAACGGAGTACCCTGTATAGCTACGGCCCATGAAAGCCTCTTTCCCTTAAGAGTAGAGCCCCTTGAGTAGGTGGTGAGGTTTTCGTTCCTTCTAGGGCTTATCACAAACATACCACCAGCCCCTAAAATCGTAATTTCCTTTTACAAAACACAATTCATAGAAAAAA